>NC_064927.1:52912401-53215431 GCF_023897955.1 Schistocerca gregaria
AATTTGCTGGGAAGTGGCGGTGCGGTCCCGTACGGCACTGCGTAGGATCCTACGGTCTTGGCGTGCATCCGTGCGTCGCTGTGGTCCGGTCCCAGGTCGACGGGCACGTGCACCTTCCGCCGACCACTGGCGACAACATCGATGTACTGTGGAGACCTCACGCCCCACGTGTTGAGCAATTCGGCGGTACGTTCACCCGGCCTCCCGCATACCCACTATACGCCCTCTCTCCAAGTCCGTCAACTGCACATACGGTTCACGTCCACGCTGTCGCGGCATGCTACCAGTGTTAAAGACTGCGATGGAGCTCCGTATGCCACGGCAAACTGGCTGACACTGACGGCGGCGGTGCACAAATGCTGCGCAGCTAGCGCCATTCGACGGCCAACACCGCGGTTCCTGGTGTGTCCGCTGTGCCGTGCGTGTGATCATTGCTTGTACAGCCCTCTCGCAGTGTCCGGAGCAAGTATGGTGGGTCTGACACACCGGTGTCAATGTGTTCTTTTTTTCATTTCCAGGAGTGTATTTTTTGGTTTCATCGACTTGATTTAGCAACTAACTTTCAATAATTTGCTTAATTTTTAGTGTAAGAACATTCATATAAAACGATTTTATGGTATGTTTCATATACAAAAGATTACATTTAGGAAGGCTACAATTTTGGAAAGTTTGGATCTTCTCTATTTGGATTACCTGCTAGTTTGGTTTCTTTGAAAAAAAAAAGTGGGTTGTGGGTCATTTTGGCTCAGTAGGAAAAGCGGTGCCACTCCATTTGAAAAGACATAGATTGCCATAAAATCGTATTTACTTATTATCTCAAAAATATTTGCTTAGAAGGAGCTTTCAAACTAAAAACTTTATCACTACGAACTTAATTATTATTATTATTGGTGCATTTAACTTTAATAATGCAACATAAAGACCTAATTTTTACTAAGCGTGTGACGCAAGTATGATGAGAATACCACATTTTATTTTATGCTTCCATAAAGTCTCCACTTCGCCTATGAACTCAGAGACAACGTGAAGTATATATAGGGTGTAAACGATTATTTTTTACAATGTAGCATAGCTATGTAGTGGAAGTCGAAACAAAGAATTTTATACAAGACACGTGTGGTCTATTAAGTTGGTAAACAGCCACCAAAAGGTTTACAAGGCTACATGAGCTATAGCCCATGCACGTCGCATGAGATTTTTATGTTCTCTTCTCTAGCTCTCTACACATCGTCATCGATTGTTTCGCAATTGTTGCTTGCATTAGCCTGTTATTTCTTCACTGCCAAATTATTACATGTTTGTCTGTTTGTTGTATCTGCTCGCAACGGGCAAGACGTCGTCCGTAATTGGCAAGCAGTATATTATTTTCCTGCGATCAGCCACACAACGCTGCAGTTGGCCAAACGAGATATTACTTCTAAAAGTGTGTAAGAATTCTGTAATGAAGAAAAACTCTATATTCTAGGGGGGAGGCAAGCGCCCCCTCTAGGTGCCCTCCATCCTTCAGTCACCTACACTACTAGTTTTCAGTTTTTCATAAGAAACATATACCAAGCACAAATGAACGGTGAACGAGTAAACATGAATGGTTCCCAAAAAAGAAAAAGAATTGAACTAGTTCCCAAGGATGAACGAGTTTGCCCATGTCTAGTGCGAGGTGGGACAGTGGTTGGCACGCAGGATTTGTATTCAGCAGGAATATAGTTACAATCTGTGTCCTGCCATCCTGAGTTAGATTTCCCATGATTTACCTAGATCGATCCAGGAAAATGCCGGAATGATTCATTTGAAAGGGCAAGGTAGAATTTCTTCCCCATCGTTGAAACAACTCTAGCTTGTGCTCCGTCTCTAATGACCTGTACGTCGATGGGAAGTTAAACCTTAAACTTCCTTTCTTCCTTTGACAACAGTAGAAAACATGTTATGCAGGGAAAGGTTGGCATTTACATCACCACCATACCTCCTGCCAAAAAGATATCTGATGCTGTCCGTGAGTCCACAGGTATAACTGCTCTAGCAGACCACAGTACGGTGAGCATGACGAGGCAGAAAGGTAAACGTCCTCAACCCTCAACTAACAACGAGAAAATAACGGGGCGATGGACTTTTCTGGACGCAGGCGAAAATGGCTGAAAGGGACGGTTTTCCCCTCACATACACATCAGTAGCCTCCAGACCTGTGTTCTCACTGGAAGCGCAAAATGAAACACTAGTAACGGAGAGCGCACACTTAGACTTGCGGCATTTCAGTTGTGAGAGTTTATTGCTATTACAGTTCTTATATCGAGAACATGACATACCAACTCCTCAAATTTTAAGTATAATACGTTTAAGTGACGTGTTTCTCTGAACTTTAATTTCTGGCATTTTATGCTAAGTGGGCTATTAAATAATAATCTTTAGCAATTATTATGTAAAAACACTTTATTGTTCTTATTATAATGAAAGGCAATGGCCTTACCGCTGTGGTGGCTCTAGTTCCCGTCATATCACCGAAGCTCTTTCGGGCTTAGCACGTGGGTGGGTCACCGCCTGGTTGCGTTGTTGTCAAGAGGGGTGCACTCAGCCATTGTGAGGCAGCTGAGGAGCTACTCCGTTGACGAAAACTGAAAATGGCAGGGAGAAGGGAGTACTGATGACATGACCGTCCATATCCGCATTCAATGGTACCTATCGGTTGAGGACGGCTCGGCGGTCGGTCGGCAGTGTTAGGCCTTGAGAGCTATGTGTGGATGGGGTTCAGTTGGAGTTCTTTATAACTAACGTCACAAGCACTGTTGGGTATTAAAGCTGTTTAACAGCACGTTATATTTAGGGGGAGGTGGAGAGAGGACAGAATGGAAACGTCGAAACTGTGACTTCCCTGCAACCCACTGTCCCTGAGAACGCAGCCCAAATAACGCGCCTGGGTAGTTAGTTAGCCGAGAATTAACTTTAATGTCTGGACAGTAGGGGAGAAGCGTTAAAGATGAAGTTTTTTGAAGAGACACGAAAACTTGCACCCTCGGAATGCTTTGCTGGTGATACTACCGGCAATTCCCGAGCTTCAATGCACCAATTAGAATCTACACCGACGGAAAAAAAATCGTAGCACCAATAAGGATCGGTGAGACATAAGCGGATGTTGATAGGCGTGTTTCTACATCATCTAATGGTCGCCTAGTCGTAGATATTGCTATACTCGCATTATTTCACTCCCATTTACGGAGCTTGTTAGCACTTGATGTTTGTTGGCGCCATTAAAATGCTTTGTGGTAATCGCTTGCTGGATCGATGCTGTGTCTCGATGCTGATGCTGGCTCTAAATCTGGTTGTCTAGGGATAAAATGATGAGGTACTGGGTTTTTGATGTGCTTTTGATGTTAAAAACCAAGCGAAACGAACAAATAATTAAACTTCAAATATTTATTACTCTGCTGGCCATCTTAATTTCACTGTCCACCAAAGACAATGCCACAACACAAAGTAGTACTTCTCTTTACATGTTCTTTGCATTGTTTATCCACCTCCAACAATAACACACATACACATTTTACCAAAGTGACATTCCGACTGCACCCCCAACTTTTCTTGCTGCTTGTATTTATAACCTTGTCAAAGAGCTACTAAAAAGAGATATAGTTTCTAAGTCACATGTACATCTGTTATCGTAATTTGTTCAGAAAAGTTATTAATTTATATCAAGTGACATAATTTAACAGGTTATTAAAATGACAGACAGATGTTTTAACTTGACAGAATAATTTTTGTTACAAAAAGGCCGTTTTCTAGAAGTTTGTCAATTGACTTCTCTAATTTGCATAAATAAGTAAATAACATGAATTATTAACAATTACATTGGTTTTCGCCCAAAATAGGAGTGTTTACGTGAATACTGAGTGAAAACGGTCCTAGTGAACAAATAGGTTTCACTGGGTGATTTTTATTTAACGAGCTCCAAAATACCAAAGTTGCCACTATTTTTCGTACTTCATATTAATTATTTAAGATGAACTTAGTGTTTTCACATGATGACATTTGCTGTATCAGTGATCAAGTGATACTAACTTTTGTGTGGGTCAGTCATTCAGTATAATTTAATGAGTTGACTGTCTATGGAGACTTGCTATGCAATCACTGTGAACATACACAATACCTTTTCTATAAATACTCGTTAAACTGGTTGAATATGGAGGGTATTGAATACTTCGGCAAAGTAAAGCCTTTAATAGGTTCCCTTACAATCTGACAGACGATGTTTATTCAAATTTCACGCGAGTTGCGTAAGGATGGCAATAGTAACGCTACTGAAAGAATGTGAATGACATTTGCTTCAAATACACGATGTAACGGTCGTGTGCGTTAATTTGTTTTGAGATTTGACATTTTGGGTTGATACTGGTCAACAAAGGCCAACAAAGACGCCATTATAAACACCTCACTCAGTTTCAACGACGTCGTGTAAAAGGGATACGAGAGGCTCGATGTTCATTCTGCCATACTGCAGAGGGACTTGGCAGGAATGTAGGCACTCTACGTGAATGTTGGCAGCGGTAGTCACAAGAACGTACGGTCCCAAGAAGGCGGAGCTGCAGGCGGCCACATGGTATTACTGAGAGAGAAGACCACCCACTTAGGTCTTCCGGAAGGCGTTCGATACAGTTTCGCACTGTCGCTTGATAAACAAAGTAAGAGCCTACGGAATATCAGACCAGTTGTGTGGCTGGATTGAAGAGTTTTGAGCAAACACAATACAGCATGTTGTTCTCAATGGACAGACGTCTACAGGGAACGTGGCACAGGGGAGTGTTAAGGGACCATTGATTTTCACAATATATATTGAAAATGTTTTTAATACAAATTCTCTATGTAAACTAGACTGAACTGTATGTGACTGCTTTAGTCTTTAATAAAACTTGCATCTGGTTGCGTATTTAACTGAACTGAACTTTATCTGACTGCATGAAAATATTGTTGGAAAATTAATACTCAAAATACACATCTGACTGCATGAAAGTTTAGTGGTAAAAATAAATGAAAGTCACCAACCTGCATCTGACTGCGTCTGTGGACTTAAGTTCGTGCACTCCTTCCCGTTTAGCCGATAATAAAACATATATTCAACTAAGCCGTAGTGCAATGGAATAAAATTGTCATTCTAGATAACGTTACTCATTTTGGCCCTGTTTGTTACCTAATAAAAATTCTATCCCGATCTGAATAATTTGCCAACTGTGCAATGGCATATAGATTATTTTACTCTGATAAATGAAATTATTGGCTTTACTCATGGGAACTTTACATTAATGTACCTTTTGGTTCAATGCAAGCAGGGGATGCGGATAACGACATAAGGTGTGAGATTTAACTCTAATTTTATCTAAAAAAAACTTTATTGTTTAAACTTTTAAGGCACATGTGAAAAACTAAAAAAACTTCTATTCATGGATTTACGAGAAAGTTTCACAAAACGCTTATTGCATCAACAATGGGATTTTTATCTAGCTTTTAGACATTATTTAACTAAAAAAACCTGTTTTATTATTTATTCTTTCTAGTTTCCCCAGGTATGTGCCGAGTTTCGCTCAATATATAGATTATTATGTGCGTAGCGCCAGTTCTTACTTTTATGCTGTCACGACCCGGCTGCCTCCTGCAGGCATCTAGCTTCGACTCGAAACACGTCTGCTGTCTCTGCGCACCTCCTCACTACTACTCAAACTTTTACCGCGTGCACCTAGCTCTGTTAACTGTCAAAGATCTTCCTACTCGAACATGTACTACTCGTCCAACCTTGCGGTTGGGAACTATCGACATTTTTCACTGGTCTATCCTTATCGAATCTCAGCATACCTTTCAATATAAAGGACCTAGTAGATAGTGTCGGAAGTTCCATGCGGCTTTTCGCGGATGATGCTGTAGTATACAGATAAGTTGCAGCATTAGAAAATTGCTGCGAAATGCAGGAAGGTCTGCAGCGGATAGGCACTTGGTGCAGGGAGTGGCAACTGACCCTTAACATAGACAAATGTAGTGTATTGCGAATAAATAGAAAGAAGGGTCCTTTATTGTATGATTATACTATAGCGGAACAAACACTGGTAGCAGTTACTTCTGTAAAATATCGGGCAGTACGCGTGCGGAACGATTGGAAGTGGAATGATCATATAAAATTAATTGTTGGTAAGGCGGGTACCAGGTTGAGATTCATTGGGAGAGTCCTTAGAAAATGTAGTCCATCAACAAAGGAGGTGGCTTACAAAACACTCGTTCGACCAATACTTGAGTATTGTTCCATCAGTGTGGGATCCGTACCAGGTAGGGTTGACAGAGGAGATAGAGAAGATCGAAAGAAGAGCGGCGCGTTTCGTCACAGGGTTATTTGGTTAGCGTGATAGCGTCACGGAGATGTATAGCAAACTCGAGTGGCAGACTCTGCAAGAGAGGCGCTTTGCATCGCGGTGTAGCTTGCTGTCCAGGTTTCGAGAGGGTGCGTTTCTGGATCATGTATCGAATATATTGCCTCCCCCTCCTTATACCTCCGGAGGAGATCACGAATGTAAAATTAGAGAGATTCGAGCGCGCACAGAGGCTTTCCGTCAGTCGTTCTTCCTGCGAACCATATGCGACTGGAACACGAAAGGGAGGTAATGACAGTGGCACGTTAAGTGCCCTCCGCCACACACCGTTGGGTGGCTTGCGGAGTATGAATGTAGATGTAGATGTAGATTATGGCTGTGGCGCATTGTGCTGGAATTTAAACAGCAGCTGACATCACAATGACACAACGAACATTTTATTTTTAGGTAATCAGTCTTTTGAATGGTTTGATGTTCCCGCCACGAATTCCTCTCCTGTGCTAACCTCTTCATCTCAGAGTGACACTGTAATCTAGGTCCTCACTTATTTGATGGATGTATTCCAGTCTCTGTCTTCCTCTACAGTTTTGCCCTATACAGCTCCCTCTAGTACATATAAGTCATTCCCTGGTGTCTTAAGAGAGGTCCTGTCATCCTGTCCTCCTTGTCACATGTTTCTTTCCTCTCCGATTCTGCGCAGAACCTCCTCATTCTTTACCTTAGCAGTCCACCTAATTTTCAATATTCGCCTGTAGCACATCTCAAACGCTTCGATTCATTTCTGTTACGGTTTTTCCACAGTCCATGTATCACTACCACACAATGCTGTGCTCCAGACGTACATTCTCAGAAATGTCTTCCTCAAAGTAAGGCTTATCTTTGATATTAGTAGACTTCTCTTGATCAGGAACGCCCTTATTGCCAGTGTTTGGCTGCTTCTGATGTCCTCATTGATTATATTGCTGCCTAGGTAGCAGAATTCCTTCTTTATACACTTCGTGACCACCAATACCGATGTTAAGTTTCTTGCTGTTCTCGTTTCTGCTACTTCCTTCTTTCTTCTTTTGGCACTTAATTCATAATCTGTACGCATTACATTGTTCATTCCATTCAGCATATCATGTAACTCTTCTTCACTTTCACTCAATATAGCTATTTCAGCAGGGAATCCTATCATCGATAGGATCACATAACTCCACTCTGAACTTTTCTTTCTTCGATGTATAGATTGAACAGTAGAGGTGAAAGACTTCATCCCTGCCTTACACCCTTTTTAATCTGAGAGCTTCATTCTTGGTCGCCCACTCTTATTATTCCCCCTTCGCTCTTCTACATATTGTTATTACTCCTCTCACCCTATAGCTTACCCCTATTTTTCTCAGAATTTCGAACATCTTGCACCATTTTACACTGTCGAACGCTTTTTGCAGGTCGACAAATCCTATGAACGTGTCTTGATTTTTCTTTAGTCTTGCTTCCATTATCAACCAAAACGTCAGAATTGCCTCCCGAGTGTCTTTACCTTTTCTGAAGCAAAACTGATCGTCATTTAGCACATCCTCAGTTTTCTTTTCCATTCTTCTGTATATTACCCTTGTTAGCAACTTGGATACATGAGGTTTCAAGCTGATTGTGCGATAATTCTCTCACTTGTCTGCTCTTGTCTTCGGAATTGTGCGGATGATATTTATCTGAAAGTCAGATGGTATGTCGCCAGACTCATTTATTCTAGACGCCAATGTGAATAGTCGTTTTGTTGCCACTTCCCCCAATGATTTTAGAACTTCTAATGGAATGTTATCTACTCCTTCTACCTTATGATCTTAATTCCTCCAAACGTCTTATCTTCCCTGCAATTCCTATTTATTTCATATCTCAGCGACTTGTATTTCTGAATTGCTGAATTTCCCAGATCATTTATATACTTCCTTCTTTCAGCGACCAACTGCAGTATTTTTTCCATTACTCATGGTTTCTTCGCAGTTACTTCCTTCGCATGTATCTCTTTGTTTCCAAATTCTGTTTTAGAGATGTCCATTCCTCTCCAACTGTACTACCTTCTAATCTATTCCTTATTCCTGTATCTATAGCATTAGAGAACTTCAAGCATATCTCGTCATTGCTTAGTACTTCCGTATCCCACTTCTTTGCGTATTGATTCTTTCTGAGTAATGTCTTAAACTTCAGCCTATTCTTCATCACTACTGTATACAGAAGAATGCTGAAGATTATATAGGTAGATCACATAACTAATGAGGAAGTACTGAATAGGATTGGGGAAAAGAGAAGTTTGTGGCACAACTTGACCAGAAGAAGGGATCAGTTGGTAGGACATGTTCTGAGGCATCAAGGGATCACCAATTTGGTACTGGAGGGCAGTGTGGAGGGTAAAAATCGTAGAGGGAGGCCAAGAGAGGAATACACTAAGCAGATTCAGAATGATGTGGGTTGCAGTAAGTACTGGGAGATGAAGAAGCTTGCACAGGATAGAGTAGCATGGAGAGCTGCATCAAACCAGTCTCAGGACTGAAGACCACAACAACAACAACAACTGTATTGTGATCTGAGTCTATATCTGCTCCAGGGTAAGCCTTACACTCCAGCATCTGATTTCGGAATCTCTGTTTGACCTTGATGTAATCTAACTGAAATCTTCCCGTATCACCCGGCCTTTTCCAAGTATACCTCTTCCTCTTGTGATTCTTAAAACGAGTATTCGGTATTACTAGCTTAAACTTGTAATAGATCTCATTTAATCTTTCCCCTCTCTCATTCCTTGTCCCAACTCCATGTTTTCCTGTAACCTTTCTTCTACTCCTTCCTCTACAACTGCATTCCAGTCCCCTGTAAATTTTAGATTTTCATCTCCCTTTGTATACTGTATTACCTTTTCAGTATCCACATATACTTTCTCTAGCTCTTCATCTTCAGCTCACGAAGTTGGCACGTATACCCGAACTATCTAAGTCGGTGTTTGTTTGCTGTCGATTTTGACAAGAACAACCCTCTCACTGAACTGTTCACTGTAACATTCTCTGCCGTGCCTTCCTATTCGCAACGAATCCTTCTCCCGTTATACAATTTCTGCTGCTGTTGGTTTTACTCTGTACTCATCTGACCAGAAATCCTTGTCTTCTTTCCATTTCATTTCATTGGCCCTTGCTACATCTAGCCTGAGCCTTTGCATTTACCTTTTCAGATTCTTCTAGCTTCCCTATCACATTAAAGCATCTGGCATTTCAGGACCTGACTCGTAGAACCTTATCCTTTCGTTGATTATTCAATCTTTTTCTCATAGTCACCTCTCTCTTGGCGTTCCCCTCTTGGAGATCCGAATGAGGGACTATTCTGGAATCTTTTGCCAATGGAGAGATCATGATGACACTTTTTCAATTACGGGCCACATGTCCTGTGGGTATACGTCACGTGTCTTTAATGCAGCGGTTTCCATTGCCTTCTGCATCCTCATGCCGTTGATCATTGCTGATTCTTCAACCTGTAGGGGCAGTTTCCCACCCCAAGGACAAGAGAATGCCCTGAACCTGTGTCCGCTCCTCCGTCCTTTGTGACAAGGTGGAATGAGGTTGGCTACATATGCCGGAAGTCTTCAGCAGCCAATGCTATTAATCAAAATTTAAGCGGTGGCAGGTTTGGATGATGTTTTGATTACTGATCGAAGATGCTACCCCTAGATCACGGCTGTCTAACCAACTTTTACAAATCGGTTACTTCAAGGACAGCTCCGAGCCAGACTCCTGGCAACGTACAAACCACTGAACCCACCATCATCTGCGACTTCAGTGGTGTGTAGCGAGAGCTCATTGGAAGGCAGTGAGGAGGTTTGTTGTGTATTCCGAAGGAAGCTGAGCTTTCTTCGATGCCAGCGATGGCCGTGTGTTGGTCAGAAGGGCCTGCAACCAATCTGTCTGGGGGTGCGATTTTATATCACAGCAGGAGGACTCTTGTGGTTATCCCATGCACCCTGACTGCAAAATCGTACTTCAGCCTGGTGATTCGATCAGTTGAGATGCCATTCATGAACAACATTTCAGGGGGTGTTTTCCAACAGAACAACGCTCCCCTACATACCGCTGTTGTAACCCAACACGCTCAACAGAATGTCGACATGTTGCCTTGGCCTACTCAAGCACCAGATCCGTCCCCAGTCGAGTACATATGGGACATCGTCGGACGACAACTTCAGCGACATCCACAGACAGCATTTACTGCACTTTTATTGATCGAACAAGTTCAAGAGGAAACTTCCTGGCAGATTAAAATTGTGTGCCGGACCGAGACTCGAACGCGAGACCTGTGCCTTTCGCGGGCTAGTGCTCTGCCATCTGAGCTACCCAAGCACGACTCACGCCTCGTCCTCACAGCTTTACTTCTGCCAGTATCTCGTCTCCTACCTTCCAAACTTTACAGAAGCTCGCAGGAGCCATCTCCCTTTCCTCATAGGTAGGTTCCGACACTTTGCCTTGGATGGAGACATGCTGACAGTTGTGGAATTAACTTTAGGTGTGCCTCAACGGAGAGTGTTGAGATCTTTGCTGTTTATGTTGTACGTAATATGACCGGCTGAAAATGTTAGTACTAACCTCAGACTTTTTGCATACGATGCAGTTATCTGCAATGAAGTACTGTCTGAAATAAGCTAAGCCAGTATTTATATAGATCTTCATAAAACTTGATAGTAAAGCAAGCAATAACAACTTGCTTTAAATATACAGAAATGTAAAACTGTTCACATAAAAAAGACGCAGAGTTGTACATCCTGTGGCTGTAGTGTTATAGTGAGTCATTCCTGCACTCAGTGAGCTCATATAAAGACCCAATTCACTGGCAAGTTACTACGTAAATGCTGTCAGTGTAGGAAGGAGCAAAGCAACCCAAGCTCCGCATTCTGGGCCAGGTGGGGCAATGTGGACCAAGCGATCGCCGTGGGGTCAGCACAGCTATCTCCCGGCCATTGTTGCTTTTGTTGACCTCGGAGCTGGTACTTGTCACTCAAGTTGGCGTCTCGAAGCTGAGAGCACGCCGTTCCAGTCGTCTCGCCGAGGATAACTCTCTGAGAGTAATGACACTCGAACCCGGGCCCTCCGGGCAACGGGCAGAGACGCCGACCACCTACCTACGGAGGCTCACAGTCTACAGATGAGACTCATTTCTAGGACATAGCTCGAGGCTGTGGGATTCATTCTAATTGGGAGCAGTGCGGGACACTGAACGTATACACAGAACGACAGCACGGGTAAACAAAGGTGAGTCTCATTTACGGCAGAGGGTCACGGAGATGCCGAAAAACGCGAATGGTAGACGCCGGTATATGCCAATTAAGACAAAAGAGAGACGACGCACCAAGAATAAATTATCCAAATGAGAGAGAAATTGATAGATGTGACGTACATGTACAGACAAACAAATGATTACAATTTCAGAAAAGAAATAGACGATTTATTCAAGAGAATGAGCTTCGCAAATTGAGCAAGTTAATGAGGGGCAAACAGGGCTCTTATGTAAGCAGTTACTCGGCTTGGTTCATTAATTAGTTAGCTCCATAGAGTATTTGAAAGATTATTTTATCGAAATGATGTGGAACTAGTTTGTTTACAGAATATGTAATCTGATTTTAACGTTAATATATACATACACTGCCCAGCCAGAACTGACCTGCTATATATATAAACATGTACAAGCGACGGCATCGTACCTGACGAGGAATAACTGCTAGTCAGATACTAACTACAGGCTTTTTAGATGAAAGAATGTAATTTTTAAGGGCTATCGGTAAATGGTGAAACGAGAAATGCCATGGTTTTGGCACAACGTAAGTGAATACATTACATGTTTATTTTGTATCAAGGATGTGCTTTTTCATAAGATATTCACATGGCATTTCCTCAGCTCCTCACTTAATGAACTTAATAAACCACTGTTTCACAATTATGTCCCAACCGCGTGTGCACAACACGTTAGTACGGCGAGACTGTGTAAACCCCGCTGTGTTTTGGCAACAGGAGCATATTTTAACATGGCAGCAAGAGAATTGTGTAGGTTTTGCTCAAAAATTGCCACTCATGATGCTCTTCTGAAAGTAAAAATGGTTAAGAAGCAAGGCGAAAATAACCAAAGCATGGGTGACCATGACCTTTTAGAATGGTCATCATACAAGTGTGGCTATGGAGGAGCCCTACTTAATATTTACAAAAAAATTGAATGTAGACTTCAGTTCAGAATGGCGCCTTGTATTTCCCATGCAGCACCTTCCCGTAACCCCACTACTACGGCTCACCCCACGCTCTCCCTGACTTCTGCACGTCTACCTGCCACGGCATTCTGCGCACACTTGACACCCCTTCATGACGGTCACGTTTCCCGACTGTAGTGGCATTTTTGAGTAAGATAAGGCACCATGTCACAAGGCCAGGAGTGTGATGGAGTGGTTTGAGGAACCCAGTGGCATGTTCCAGTTGATGTTCTGGCTCACCACATCTCCAGATCTGAACTCGATAGAACATATGCAGGTCTGATTGGAGGTGATGTTAGAGCTCATCGCACCCTTCCCAGAATTTACGGTAGTAAGGTGATTGGTATGGGCAGATTTGGTGCCAACTCCTCAAGCCACCTAGCAAGGCCTCATTGCTTCCACGCCATGACCTGTCGCGGCTGTTATCTGTACCAACGGTACGGTAAGACTATTAGGTAGGTGGCCATATGTTCTTACTGATCAGCGTAAATGGCTGGTGGTCTCATCAGTTAGTCTCGGTGGATCACACACACGTCAAACAAACACATTAAACAACTTTTTTCCCCTTGTTCTCTCGGGTTGTAGCAGTTGTGTGATGTAACCTGTGTTGCACTCGTATACAATTGTGTGTTCTTTGTGTGGCTTAGGGCTCTATCTACCTGAAGTCGTAAACAGCAAAACTCCCCATACCACAGTCAGCTGAGAACTTCTAACGCATTTGTGGTGAATCATGTCCACAAAACCGGTGTAAACATACTTCGACAGCCTCCTCTAAGCGAACAAAAATTTATATGAACTACTCCATTTCCATGACACATCTTGCAGATAAATCGAATCTTCAGTTACATGATTTCAGTGATTCTAAGTTATTGACAAGGGTTTTTGAGATACTGCAATTCGAGTGCATACATTTTCTTCATATATGTTATGAGCGGAAGAGACTGTGGTCATGGAGTTAGTGTAGCATGGCGTGTAATTTCTCATGTTAAACAGTGCTGGTACGCGTTTTGTCTATTTCGTCATAAAATGTCGTTGTTTTAGTCATTTTCCGTTGCTGACAATCATTTCATAGGACTAATGCAGGCATAGCATAATTTCCGAACCGTAACCAGATGTCAACAGTGGGCGCTGTACGCCTCCAGAAAGCTATATAGCGCCTTTTGTGAAGTAGGTACTAGTTTTATCATCTGAAAATATCTCTCCACAGAGAGTTGGATAGAAAACTTGCAGGGTGAATGCATGTGAGGCTTTGAAAGTATACTTGCTGAATTGGACTATTAACAGCGTTTGACTCCATGTCACTAATATATCGGAAACAACACCTCTATAACACTGTAGCATTCTTAAGCGCCGACCTGTGCAGCCTTAGGAGTGCATATGTTCTACGATCATTTCTCTCTTTCCAGAATCTTCTTAGTACGGTATCCAAATAGTGCAACAATACTTCAGAATTAATAGCAAAGGTGATGTACGTAAAATGTTTCAAACTCCTTCCCTTAGGAGCTACATCTTGCATAAATCCAACAGTTGTTCCTCTTTTTCTGAATCGTTTGTTACAGCACCACAACACTCTGAGATAAAGCATGCTCATGTCTTCTGGACACCAAGAACGAGTGCTAACCTCGTCAGCATGCATGCATCTAGAGTGAGAGTGTGTGTGTGACGCAGCACTCATGGTGAAATCTGGAGCCTGAAGGGGCAGCTCGTTCCGAAATAGAGGGCAGAGTGCTGCAATGGATATGATTTGTTTGTTGGGGTTGTAACCATCAAAATTTTTGATGAGATCTTTCAATCTCTAACTTAATCGTACCAATGTGACAATATTTTGTGACTCTCATCCACATAGGTGGAGATGACAAATCATAATAAAATAATACCAACGGACTTTATAAAGTGTTTCAACTAAGGAACGTAATTTTTGCACCTCCTCTCTGCTGACGGCTGTTTCCTACATTAAGAAACGGTATTTGCGTCATGTGATGTAGGCAGTGTAACAGGGTTCGCGATATGTTCACATGCTTATGGCCTTCTGAGAGTAATGGAGAGGACAGATTAGCAGTGACACAGACATTGAGAACCATGAAGCACTATCATTAGCTGATAGTATCACGAGACTGACACCATGAGACGTTTCGTTGATGCCAGAAGTCATCGAGAGAAGTGGTTTGGAACTAGAGAAACTGCGTAAAATGCGCTGAAATTACGGAAACCCTGCTACGACAATTAAGGGAAAATGCTTAAAACTGAGGAAAACACAACAAAAAATGAGAAATGAGGGTACTACATGCTCACCTGGGCGTATGAAAATCATTCCTTTCCTCCAACACTGGGATTGACAACAGATGCGGCATACTATCCGCGCTCTATTGGTGTAGTTCTGCATACAACCCCTTGTTTCACAGTCGGTTATGCACTGTAAGACAAAAAAATTAGAGACGCAGTGTCCTAAGATCTGGAGGTCAGGATGACCACCATTTAGGACAACGAAACAGCGATTATATAGATGGGTGCAATAATCACCAAAAATCCAAGGAATCAATGCTCTTGGTATCTTAGAAAACGGAACACCGAAATATCTGTTACCCTGTCACTATGTAAATTGAGATTAAATGTAGAGCTGTTTCGAAACGCTTCACAGTGATGCAAACTATTCCTGTTTACATATTTTGCGATATCTTCCACATTTTTTCAGTAAGAAACACCGTCTCTCTCTTTTATTTCAACCATCCTGTGTGTTGTGGGAGCAACTTAGCTTACACCATGTGATATCCAGATTTCTGAGAGAGACAATGAATCGAAATGTGTTAATGTTTGCTTAGAACCTGACACAGACCTCAAAGTCATAGTAGAAAACGTATCGATGTGTACACAGCTGTAGTCATACACTGCTTCCATATGTTGCAGCAAAAGGAAAAACGTATAAAATTGGTTACGAAACAACAACACAAGAACCCTTTATTGTGACTGATAATTTGTGGGATATGTTTTTCCTCTAGTACAGGTGACAAAACTTTACTCAGGTCCCTGGAACCGACTTCGGTTACTAGCCGCCTGCTCCAGTGTACCGATACATGCACGCTATGTGACCAAACACATCCGGATACATGGCTGAAAATGACTTACAAGTTCAGTCGACTGCTACGGTCGCAGGTTCGAATCCTGCCTCGGGCATGGATGTGTGTGATGTCCTTAGGTTACTTAGGTTTAAGTAGTTCTAAGTTCTACGGG
The DNA here is from genome assembly GCF_023897955.1 of Schistocerca gregaria. NCBI lineage: Eukaryota > Metazoa > Arthropoda > Insecta > Orthoptera > Acrididae > Schistocerca > Schistocerca gregaria. The sequence continues at coordinate 52,928,218 of NC_064927.1, forward strand.
ACTGATGACCTCAGATGCTAAGTCCCATAGTGCTCAGAGCCATTTTGAACCATTTTTGAAGTTCAGGCCTAACTGTCATAGTTGAAACGCCTGGTTAAATCCGCAAAACAGAACAGGTAGTTGGAATTGTGGAAAGGGGCCAAAAGGATGCTGTCAGTTACACTCAAACACATATAACTTTATTTAGTTGTACAAACAATACAGGAACATTTTTGAGCTTAGTTATCGGCTGAATAGGCCACACTATATTATGCCTTAAGGGCACAACGACTCATCATCATCATCGTCATCATCATTTAAGATTGATTATTCCTTTCAGCGTTCAGTCTGGAGCATAGCACCCTTATAAAATTCCTCCATGATCCCCTATTGAGTGCTAACATTGGTGCCTCATCTGATGTTAAACCTATTACTTCAAAATCATTCTTAACCGATTCCAGGTACCTTCTCCTTGGTCTGCCCTGACTCCTCCAACCCTCTACTGCTGAACCCATGAGTCTCTTCGGTAGCCTTGCTTCTCCCATGCGTGTAACATGACCCCACCATCTAAGCCTGTTCGCCCTGACTGCTACATATATAGATTTCATTCCCAGTTTTTCCTTGATTTCCTCATTGTGGACACCCTCCGGCCATTGATCCCATATACTAGTACCTGCAATCATCCTAGCTACTTTCATATCCGTAACCTCAACCTTGTTGATAAGGTAACCTGAATCCACCCAGCTTTCGCTCCCATACAACAAAGTTGGTCGAAAGATTGAACGTTGCACAGATAACTTAGTCTTGGTACTGACTTCCTTCTTGAAGAAGAGAGTAGATCGTAGCAGAGCGCTCACTGCATTAGCTTTGCTACACCTCGCTTCCAGTTCTTTCACTATGTGGCCATCCTGTGAAAAAATGCATCCTAAGTACTTGAAACTGTCCACCTATTCTAACTTTGTTCCTCCTTTTTGACACTCAATCCGTTTATATCTCTTTCCCACTGACATTACTTTCGTTTTGGAGATGGTAATCTTCATACCATAGTCGTTACACTTCTGATCTAGCTCTGAAATATTACTTTGCAAACTTTCAATCGAATCTACCATCACAACTAAGCCATCCACTTATGCAAGACTGCTTATTTTGTGTTCACATATCTTGATCTCACCCGGCAAGTCTATTGTTTTCAACATATGATCCATAAATAATATGAACATATGATCAGTAAATAATATAAACAACATCAGTGGAGACAGGTTGCAGCCTTGTCTTACCCCTGAAACTACCCTGAACCATGAACTCAGTTTACCGTCAACTCTAACTGCTGCCTGACTATCCATGTAAAGACCTTTAATTGCTTGCAAAAGTTTGCCTCCTATTCCATAATCTCGTAGAACAGACAATAACTTCCTCCTAGGAACCCGGTCAGATGCCTTTTCTAGATCTATAAAGCATAGATACAGTTCCCTGTTCCACTCATAACACTTCTCCATTATTTGCCTCTAAGAGGCCTAAACCCACACTGATTTTCATCGAATTGGTCCTCAACTAATACTCGCACTTTCCTTTCAACAATACCTGAGAAGATTTTACCCACAAGGCTGATTAAAGAGATACCTCTGTAGTTGTTACAATCTTTTCTGTTTCCATGTTTAAACATTGGTGTGATTACTGCTTTTGTCCAGTCTGATGGAACCTGTCCCGACTCCCAGACCATTTCAATTATCCTGTGTAGCCATTTAAGACCTGACGTTCCACTGTATTTGATGAGTTCCGATTTAATTTCATCCACCCCAGCTGCTTTACTGCACTGCAATCTGTTGACCATTGTCTCCACTTCCTCAAATGTGATCCTATTTCCATCATCACTCCTATCCCATTCTACCTCAAAATCTGAAACATTGCTCATCGGATTTTCACCTACATTGAGCAACTCTACAAAATATTCCCTCCATCTGCCCAAGGCATCCACAGGATTCACCAGCAGTTTTCCTGACATGTCCAAAATACTTGTCATTTCCTTCTTACCTCCCTTTCGAAGACTGCTAATTACACTCCAGAATGGTTTTCCAGCAGCTTGGCCCATAGTCTCCAACTTGTTTCCTAAGTCTTCCCAAGATTTCTTCTTGGATGCTGCAATTATCTGTTTGGCTTTGTTTCTTTCTTCAACATAACTTTCTCTGTCTACCTGAGTTCTAGTATGTAGCCATTTTTGATACGGCTTCTTTTTCCTTTTACAGGCTGCCTTGACTGTGTCATTCCACCAAGCGGTTTGCTTCAACCTACTTTTACACACTACTTTTCCAAGACATCCTTTAGCCACTTCTAGTAATGTGTCCCTGTACCTTGTCCATTCCTTTTCCAATGACTGTAATTGACTACATTCAACTAACTGGTACCTTTCTGAGATCGCTGTTATGTACTTGTGCCTGGTTTCCTTATCCTGAACTTTCTCCACTCTTATCCTCCTACATATGGACCTGACCTCCTGCACTTTCGCCCTCACAATCGCAATTCCACTGCAGATTAAATAATGATCAGTGTCATCAAAGAATCCCCTGAATACACATGTGTCCCTCACAGCCTTCCTGAATTCCTGATCTGTTATTATATAGTCAATGACAGATCTGGTTCCCCTGACTTCCCAAGTATACCGGTGCATGATCTTATGTTTAAAAAAGAAGTTTGTGATTACTAAGCCCATACTGGCACAGAAATCCAGGAGTTGTTTCCCGTTCCTGTTGGCCTCCATATCCTCTCCAAGTTTACCCATAACCTTTTCATACCCTTCTGTTCGATTTCCAATCCTGGCATTAAAATCACCCATGAGCAGAACACTGTCCTTGTCCTTTACTTTAACAACTGCGTCACTGAGTGCCTCATAAAAACTATCCATCTTATCTTGATTTGTCCCTTCACAATGCGAATATACTGACACAATCTAATTTTCTTGCTAGACACAGTCAAATCTATCCACATCAGTCGTTCGTTTACATACCTTACTGCAACTTTCTTTCCTGATGTACAGCCCTACACCCCAGTGTGCTATTCCTGCTTTGACTCCTGACAGGTAGACCTTGTATTCTTCCATCCCCTTCTTTCTCACCCCTTACGCGAATGTCACTAACAGCTAAAACGTCCAGCCCCATCTTACTTGCAGCCTCTGCCAGCTCTACCTTCTTCCCAGGGTAGCCCCCATTGATATTAATAGCTCCCCATCTCATTACCATTTGTTTTCCAAGTCGTATCTTAGGAGTCCCTGGTTCGTCAGTTAGAGGTGGGACTCCGTCACCTCCAAAGGTCCGAGGCATTTTACTCTGATTGTTGCCAGCATCATATTTAAAGTATCGGGGAAGCAGGTTGCTAGCCTTAGTTGCCCCGAGTCCCATTGAGTTTTACTCCTAACGGTTGAGGGACTAACCGGTGGATTTGGTAGTCCTTGCCTTATGAGCACAAAGGTAACCACGACTCAGAATATGTCCGAGACGCCCAGCCTTATTCCAATGTAAGACTTAAATTTAAAAACGGCTGAAAGCCATTAACTTAAAATTCAGACTCAAAACAGAAAATTTAGAAGGCAGAAGGCCTCACGGAAGTAAGTTCTATAACTTGGCTGAAGGCCCAACAAGTCTAACACTTGAAAAGCAAACAAGTTTAATTTTAGAACGGCTGAAGGCCCATGATTTTAGACTGCAAGTAAAATTAATTTAAGAAGACAAACACAAGGCAAAAGGCATTATCTTCAATTACTCTGAAGCCCCCACACAGTCTGATACTTGAAAGACAAGAACTTAGAAATTAGAATTTAGAAACGGCTGAAGGCCGATTACTTAAAACAACTAAAATAAATTCTAGTAGGCAGAAGGCTAAAAGCTTTATCTTTAAACAATATTTTACACACATTGAAGGCCCAAACAGTCTAAGATTTAGCAAGTAAGGAATTCAAATTTAAAAGTGGCTGAAGGCCCAGTATTGAAAACACAGCTACAATAAATTTTCAAAAAGGCAGAAGGCCCAAAGCTTTATCCAAAAAATATTTTAAATGAGGCTGAAGGCTGAAACTATGCAAGACTTGAAAAATAAGGAACTTTCAGTTTTTAAGCGGCTGAAGGCCCATTATTTAAAACCCAACTAAAAGCATACAAATTCAAACCATAGGCTATTAGTCATTAAAATACCCAATCAAACACCAATAAGAAAAGCCAGTACAGCCATTGGCGCTCAGAAGTTTCCGGGAGTGAGTCTGCACTTGAAATATTAACGTTCGCTTAGGGGAGACAGGTAGTCAGCCCAACTATATCCGATCAGCCAGCAACTCAACCAAGAGACAGTCAACGCTCCCACCAACAAGACGACTAGCACAACGAACTCCAACGCCAGAAGATAAAAGAAGGAGCCGCCCACAACCAAGTACGCGTAAGCTGTCAATACTACACACACGTTTGGACAGCGACAACACAGTGAGGAAGAGGACACTGAATTTTACATCAGCCGCCAGGGCAGGTAACCGGCAGGTAAGGGCCATAAGGCAGAAAATTCCGCTGGTGCTCTTGGACTTCAAATAACCAAAATACAGTTAAACGCCAGCGGATGGTGGCCAAACTTTCGCCAACTCGAACACTTGCTGTTGCTTACAGGAATACCTCCAACAGCCAACCATGAAAACCAATGGCACAATGTGAACAGTCTAGCTTCGGTAATTAAATCACCACTTAACTTTGATGTCCTGGCATGGTGATCCACCGACCTCTTAGAAATTGGAACAGCTGCCACACACTCCTTCATTGTGTAGAGACCGCCAGCGGGCCTGGCCCACTGCGCCGCGCGGAGATTTCCTGACTGATCCACACCAAACTGCTTGCTGGTCCATCCGTGACTCTTGCTCCGTCGCGACTGCACTGCTGGTGCGTCTGCCACTCACTTACAGACACACGATGGCGGAAATACTGGTTCGGACTCAACCATGCAGAGAAAACACGCTCACTGGTAAGTGACATCTCTGCACCAGGAAAGGACCGACCCAAGTTCACCGGACGATAACTGAAGAGGCTCATAATTGCTTAGAGAACCAGTTACAAGTCGTCCGATGAGACGACTGACCTCTCATAGCCAGTATGCCGACAACATTTAAAATAACTCGCCAATCAAAATCACACAAATACACACAGTTTCACGAACACTTGCACGAAGAACTAAACAATGCTAACGGCAGTGACTGTGCAGTAACAGGGACGAATCACGAGTCGGCACACACAGTCAACTCATAAGCGATCGCCGGCCAAATACACGTCGTCCGGCCAGACGACCGACCGACAACCAACCAAACCCGTTGCCACTCAAACCATGTGAGTCAGCAACCGTCAGGCGCGTCACGGCGGTCTGGACGGCGCCCCAACCAAACTGGTGCCCTGTGCCAACTCAAACACTGCCAGATCCGAACTGCACTGTTAGCGACTTCCAACTCACCGGCATATCCGAACTAACGGGAACACATGACAACCAGGAAGTAATAGCAGTCAGCAAACATAATACGCCAGGGCTTATATCGATAAGAGCCACTGCTGCCTCTCACAGCCACGCAAGGTGGCAACTCGGTGACACCAGTAATAGAAATTAACATAATGACGTGGTAGTACAGTAAAAACAGGATGTCAAATGAGACATGGCATGAACACGAGCCATGCATGGTTCAATAGTACTTGCAGTGGATCCTGATGGAGTTTCGAATTACTGTTTGATGGTCTGAATAGATGTCTGCCTATTATACATTATAAGCCTCTTCAACTGTCGGTGGTCTCTCTCAGTCAACAGACGAGGCCGGCCTGTGCGCTTTTGTGCTGTACGTGTCCCTTCACATTTCCACTTTACTATCACATTAGAAACAGCATCCTTCCAAAAACGGTGCTGTAGGGGAGACCAGAATCATCTGCATTTTGAGGGAGAAATGAGATGCTATCACTAGGTGATCTGAAGATATAAGGAAGTTAGAGGCTCATGAAAAGCTCTCAGCTAAGTAATACACCTCGACATCCATACGCATGCCCAAGATTTAGTCCATGGGGGGTCCAGCTGTATCAAGGTTCTTGATGACAGAGCAGCCAATGTTCGAAACTAAGATCAACATTGCTTTGAGTGGTCAATCCTGGCATGTAAAACAACTTAAAAGAAACATCAACATTATACATCTCGATATTGCCGGTGTATTTACATTCATGGGTCTTATAAGTTTGATGGTATCGCCTTTCCCGTTAAATTTCAGGCACAGAACGTCAATATATCAGTTTATGTTTAAATATGGATATGTGCAAGTCAGAGATGATAAAGTTTCATACAGAGGCGTTGGACGTATCCTTCTCTTAGAATTTGCAGGTCAACATAAGATGCAAGTGAACATACTGTTATTCTCAGGCAAGAGATGAAGAGATAGGCAGATCATTACTGGTGGATCAAGGACATGTCCCACCTCGTATATTCCACTTGAGTAATTGTAGACATAAACCGCATATTTGTTTAAAGTGTATGATTCCTTATCCACAAGTGATATTTTAACCAAAGTGAAGTTGATTATTCTATCAGGAAATTGGTATTTCTTATATGCCTACTGAGGAAATCATATTCTGAAAATTTAAGAATGCCCACGACGTAAAGCAATGTTACTGTTGGGATAAAAGGGGTTCTGAAATATTTTGTTTCTGTGGGTTGCTTACATTGAGGGTCAAGCAGATGTTCAGGGGTAAATTACACTAGTCCACCTCCCCTTAACCTACTGTTATGCTAATTTATTTATGATCTCATTATGGATAGTCTGTTCTTTTGGAAAGTCTCACACTTCCCCCTCCTCGTCCACAACGCCTGTGGAAAAACGAACGCTTGTTCAGTTCTGAGACAGCTATCCCCCTCCTCTCCCCCACTTCCTCTCCCCTCCCAATCAGGAAATTATTGGGAAAAAGATACAGTCTATGCTGAGATGATGGAGAGTAAGGATCTCATGACATGAAAATCTGCGTCAATAATACATTGTTCATTTTAGTTCGCATATTCTTTATTTGATTAGTTTGCTGGAGGCAGATATCCTCCTTTCCCTTACATCACCCCTATACATCGCCCACCTGGTAACTGACAGGAAAAAGACTCAGTGCCAAACTGACAGACTGGGAGAATCTCATGGAATGAAATGGGCAGTAAATACGAGCAATATATTGTTTATTTACTTAAATTAATTATTTCATTGCTGGGAAGTGGTAGGTTGTGGTTCTCTTTATTTGGGTGGGAAAAACAGCCCACTCTTATGACGTCAACATTGCGATACGAGAAGTGGCAGAAAATAGTCCATTTGCACTACCCGATCAAATTAATGGTTTAACAATTTACAGGAGTCAAATAGGTCGCTTAAAACATTTACCATCATTATTCTTCTTTGTAATAAAAGATATTTTCAGTTTTCAACGTTTGAGAATGAAGAGCAAAAATTTCACAAAAGAAGTAAATAAATTTCCGCCACAAACAGATCGCAGCGCTAAATACAACCAAGGTTTCTTATGTACCGACGTTTGAGAACGTAAGCACCTTCCTCCACGCGTTCCACTCAACAAGCATCGAAAGTTAATTAAAATAATATGATTCTTGTTATTCATTAAAAGGTTTGCTTGCTGGCAGTGTAAGCTATCGTAAGCTTTCGTAAAGGTTGAGCATCGGATTTCGTTAACTTTGAACATAACAATTCAACTGGCAGAATGTGTTGCAAAATCTTACGGCAAGAAAGTAACTTGAAAGTGCCCATCTGGTTCCCTACCTGATTAAACATCCATAATGGCGACAACACTCTCTGGATTCAACACTGTGAATCACTAAACTTTTAGACTAATAAACTGGCCCTGGAAAAACTCTACGTTCACCTTTTTTATAATTTAATTTGGCTCACCTGTTGCACAAGGGAAACTCCTTAATACTGCTCCTGTCTTGAAAGCGTGTAGGATTTGCTGACCTGCTACTAACTACCGAGTTGCGCCTACTGCAATGCGCTGCCTTTTTTTAGAAAATGCAAAAGCATGCTTGGCTCATAACACGTATGAATACGAAAAAAATTATGAGTTGTATTTTAGCATCGGTTTTGGATGCGGACAATGACTTGGGATAAATTATAGTATCCACTGTAATTAGTTTTCTGATTAGTAGAGTTGTAGACTCAAAAATTATCTCTTTCTTTGCTTCACAAACATTATTGCTATTGAGTGTACAAAAGTAAGTAGCCTTTTGATGCGTGCACATCGAGATTTCTCTTGTGTCGAGTGAGGGGGCGTGCGAACCACAGCGGCCACGTGATTTTGTTGTTTATGTAAGGAGTGCGACGGCGGCAGTTGGGGGGGGGGGGCGGGGGGGGGGCAGCCTGGAGGAAGTCGGTGGCCACGTGATCGATCGCAGAGCCGTTGGCGTGCAGACAGTCACTTGTGGCGAGAACGAGCTGCGCGGCCAGTTGTTTGTACCAGATTTTAGAGGCTTGATGGCCAACATGAGAGGGGGTTGGCATCCGTTCTTTACTCCCAAGAACCTGTAAAAAGAAAAATATGGAAGAATCTGGTAATATGTTCTAGCCATTTATTCATCGCCGTACTAATGTTTAAATCTTGAGATAACCTTGTGTATTTAAAACTGTCACGAGTGTGTCAGTTTGGAGAGCGTAAGGTACGTAGTAGGATAATTATTTCTAGCCCTGTTTTTGTTATTGAGTCTTGTGATGAGAAGTTATACAGCGCGTTTAATGGCAAAATGTACACGTTAAGAAACGTTTAGTTGGCAACTCACCTAATTGTATATTCTTGCTGAGTTGGACACAAGGACTAAATTGCTTCCCGGCGAAGTGGTGCGTGTGGGGCCAGTGCAATTCCTACCTGTGCAATGGGCAGGGGGCAGCCGTCTGCTAGCACTGTAAGTGGTGGTGGTGGTGGTTAGTTTTTAACGTGCCGTCGACAACGAGGTCATTAGAGACGGAGCGGAAGCTCGGCTTAGGGAAGGAAAACGGCCGTGCCCTTTCAAAGGAACCATCCCGGCATTTACCTGAAACGATTTAGGGAAATTACGGAAAACCTAAATCAGGATGTCCGGAGACGGGATTGAACCGTCGTCCTCCCGAATGCGAGTCCAGTGTGCAAACCACTGCGCCAACTCGCTCGGTGCTAGCACTGTAAGAACGACAGCATGACACTGCTGGGCAAGTGCCGAGTATTTAATGTGGTTAGGTTGCTAATGAAGAGGGTCTATTCGAAAGTTTGGTATATTAACTTATACCTTAAAACATTGTCTTTGTCTATGGCTGTGCTTATTTCAAATGTAAGCACAGTACTTGTCCCGTTATAGTTTAGCAAGAATGCCGGGCGAGCTCGGTCATAGTTGTTACAGGCTGAAAACTGAGCTTTAATTTTTACATTTTGGTGTGCTTGCTCTGTCTAACTTTAAATTTTCAATTTTCTGAAGACGTTCTTGAGGACCTGGAGCAAGGAGTAATTCCATTTCGCAACATGCTCAATTTTTTTATATTGTCTGTTGTAATATCTTTTTTCAATTTCAGAATGTACATTTATTTGGTAATTTAAAGAATTACTGGACACTATAAAGGGTTGTACAGCTAGTGACGTGTGTTGGTCGAAGGTATTTTCCTTAGTCATTGGGGCCAAGTACTTATGAAGATGCATATGTTACAAATAGAAAAGATCCTGGCAAAACAACCTGTCGCTCCCGATCCAGGAACCGTCTTGCCTAGCTTGCCCAGCTCTGAGGTCAATTTCCCTCCTGCTTGCAGAAGGGAATTTCATCTTTAAATCAAATGAGGTCTTATCCGAAATGCAACTCATAAAAATGACATTAAATATTCAATAGTTATTCCTACCTCCAAATACTAATGGAAAATTATGCATGTTGTTTTATCTATCACTATACGCAAGTCTCTGAATGTGTAACTACAATTCGCCACAATAAAATACAAAATCTCAAATCAGTTACTTTAAATTCTCTCCTACTACTCTCCAAAATAGTCGTAACAAAATACTGGTCTCAGGATAGTCCAATCTCTTTACTCATCTCAGTTAATCAGTAAATCGACATGTTCTAATTGCTCAGAATATAATTGAAATCGCACCACTCCGCCTATCCCGCGCCATTACTTATAACACACCACTACCGACTACTGTGTCTCCTCATCTCACCATTAACAGTGGTACAGATGGTCCATTCAAGCCTCCACATGACACATCATCACTGATGACACTGCACGCTAGTAATTTCAAACAGTACAGGGGCGCTTATGCATTCATGGTATCCAAATACTAGGGAAGCGCCCATGAAATCATCTACAGTCCCCTATGAAAACGATCGCAAAGGCAGCCCAACATATGCTGATTAGTGGTACACAGTATAGCCGCAAAGAGGGCGCCAGAAGCGCTTTCGTCCGGACCTCGCGGCCAACCCGCATCTTGATCCCACAAGAAATGCGACACACTAGATGTCAGCCTCTCTTGATATCATAGCTCTGAATAACGGGTAAGATGACAGTATCCCTTTGACAATTGATACTTGCTATTTCCTGTTTGTATGTGAACCAGACACACAGATGGAGGTATCCATCCCTCCTGAGAATGAGTTGATCCTATTACCTAATGCTGAGGATGAAGGGAGAGCACGCACAACTGTGATATAAAAAATGGCGGGAATAGTCCATTTCCAAATTAATTGTTTTACAGTTTACAGGAGTCAAACAGATCACTTAAAACACCAACCGCCACCTTACAATGATCCTTCCTCGTAATAATACATATCTTCAACTTTGGAGAACAACATTCTGCAAATTGAATGTTTAAATTTCCTCCACAAGCACATTGAGCTGTGGTAAAAATTGCTGTTTTGAAGAGTGGGCCGCAGCGCGTAGCGTGAAGCAGTCGCCATCCGTTTTTGGCGGTGGCGCCGCTGTTCCAATGGCAGCGTTGGTGTCTCCCTCTGGTGGGAAAGCGAAACGGTAGCCTGTTCACGTGCATTTTAGGGGCGCTATGAGCTCGCCAGTCAGCCTGGGTCAGTCTCTCGTCCCCAGCGTGCTAGTATGTGTCTCTCGTCCGCATTTGTAAGGCAGTTAGTGTCTGCCTGTCGTTCGGAGTGCTAGTATGTCTGTCGTTCGGATCAAACTCTCAAGCAGGCAAAATGAGAGTCTTTCCACTCCGCCAGTAAGAGAACTCAGTTAGTGGTCACCCGGTGGGGGCTTAGTTCCTGCATATGAGTCTGTGCTTTAGGCCGCCAGTCTGCTCGAGTTTGCTCAGGCAATGGTCATTGTCCTTTGGATCGATCGGTTGGTCGGTCGCGCACTGAGACACAAGATGGCTTGTCCGTCTTGAGCGTCGGCGCATGTGAGGTCGCCACCTGAGTCCAGTGGTATATAGCGAGGGGTAGTGACATAGTGACTTCACGAGAGCAACAGAAGTCAACCGACGACATCAGTCTGGCCGGTGCGAGCTGCGACGCAATGACAGGGGAGATCGGCACGCCTTCCTGCGTCCGTTGAAGCGGCTGGCAGCGGAAAGTTCGGGAGAGCGATGTGGGGGTGCTGTGCCCGGTCTTCTCGAGAAATCTCAGTTTATTAGAAGTTAAGTGATTGGTGATATGTTGTTTGATTTACTCTAGCTAAATTCTACTTGTTTTCTTGGTGAGGTCACCAGCCGTTTTGCTTTGGGGTCGTCCCACCATTCTTCTCCGTTTTCCCACCCACGGGAAGTTCGTTGTTTATAAATTGGGTGGTCCGTTTTTCCCTTGTGGAGTATGGCGGGTTAGAGCAACCTGCGGTTCGGGTTGTTCGGCAATCTCCCTATCAATCTACCGTACGTTAGTAGCTGCCTCTGTCATGCTTGAGGATTTGGTGTCTTAACGAATTTATTGCTTGGAGTGTAATGGCCTAATACCTGAAATATGTTTTGATCTTTGAAAACTTTGATATTATTGCCTATGATCTTGAGAGGCGGTATCTGTGAACTGTAGAGCATCTTAACTATTGTTTCGCCAGCCTCGTAGAATTTTATATAAGATTGCATTTCATGAGCTTTTATTTAAATAATCATTTTAGTATACCAAGTTGCCACCCTTTCACCGTAAGACTTTTCTTAGAAGTTAAAATCAAGTTGGACCTTCGGTGGCAACGTTAATATTTTAATTGTTAGTGTTTTGTACCATTTCCATCCCTCCTACGGGGGGGAGAATAGTTCGTGTGCTTGTGTAAATTGTTAAAATTCTTAGATTAAAGTTATCTGGTGTGTTGCAGGTTTGCACTAGTGTAGTCTTTCAGAGGCTTTTGTGAGCGGTCGTAACTACGGCCGTGTGAAAAGGGAGTGGCAAGGTTCTCTGCTCAAAAGCTCATACAGTCAAAACGTGTCTCTTTCTGTCTTTGAATAAATTGTATCTTTAATATTTAGAGGGTGCTTTCTGATTATAATTTTAAATCTGTTTCTTTTAAAAAATGCTTTTAGGCACTATTAAAGTGAATAGAATTGCCATTTGTTAAAAGGAATTTGGTTATGATTCCATCAGTTACTCCCCGGCAGCTGCTTCCATGCTTACATAGTGTGATTAAATGTGTTAATGTTCTTGATGAATCGCTAGTAAATAAAATAAATTATTAACAATATTCTTTGAAAACAAATCACGGTTCACAGATCATAGCACTAAATGTATCCGAAGGCAGTGTATGTGTATGTACTGATGTTAGAGAATACAGGCACCCACGTCAACCACTATGACTTCACTAAACCTTCCGTTTGCCACAGTCATAGTCATGGAAAGCACGCCACTCGCTGTCCGGCCAGAGAGACTGTGATCGTGCGCCCGCACCCATCCTGAGGGCACTGCCGCTGGGGCTCGTTCCCGCTGCTGCGGACAACGGCCGATAAATCGGAGCATTCTTTGTACTAGCCGCTAGTGTGAGGCTAATTCGTGTTTCCCGGTTGGCCACTAGAAACAAACAATGAGCAACAAGCAGGCATGGCCTGGATGCATAGTTTTACCCTCACATAGACTTCCTATTAAAAAAAAAAAATCCGCTTTACCCAATGCAATGCAGGGATGTTGCTATCTATTCACCTCAAATTTCTCACGCAAAATGTAGATTCCTTCCTTTTATACTAGTTATTTGCGAAGACAGAAGAAATCAGCCCCTAAAAGTGTTTCCACATCGCTAAAACGTCATTACTTGATGTGAAAATCAAGTACTACGTAGACTATTTTTGTTCTAAGTACTTCCTCATCAGGTAACAAAATATGGTTCAAATGGCTCTGAGCACTATGGGACTTAACATCTATGGTCATCGGTCCCCTAGAACTCAGAACTACTTAAACCTAACTAACCTAAGGACATCACACAACACCCAGTCATCACGAGGCAGAGAAAATCCCTGTCCCTGCCGGGAATCGAACCCGGGAACCCTGGCGTGGGAAACGAGGACGCTACCGCATGACCCCGAGCTGCGGACTCATCTGTTAAAAAGAAATCTATTCTTGTCAGCTTAATATCTGTTACGTTCTGCCTCTCAAGACTAGAATATTAAACTCATTTTTGGCTCATGATGGCGTGCTAAGAGCATACTGTACTATCAGGTTAATACTAAATTTAGTAATAAAACTGATTTCATTACAATCGTCATCTCTCCCTATGTAGGTGGGAGATCTAAATTTCATTGAAATATCTAGCCTGATTACCGCTCCAACTCTAGAATGATAATAAATCCCTCGCGGCATACTGCGCGTAAACATGTATTGTACACATTCTTATGCCAACAAAACACTTTACGACCTGCACAACTGGCATACATAAACACATTTCTCCATTATCTCACTGAACTATTTACTATATCTCCCCTTCCAAAAGAATAACCCCCTTCAAAAGTTTCATCAACGTTGATTCGACGCCGTTAGATCTAATTCACCATAGAACAAAATTTATTATAAGCACTTAAAATAAAAATTACCAAAGTGCACTTAGAAACCAAGAGCAAAATCTGAATTTAGCTCAAAATGCAAAATTAAGAAAAGGTAATCAACTGCTAAGTTTGAGTTACATTAACAAATATTATCACTCTTCTTTAGTCTGAGGGAGGACGTGAAAAAAATAATTAATATTATATAAATACCTTGCTGTTGGTACGTGCAACCACAACAGAGGGGTACCTGTTGAGAGGCCAGACAAACGGGTGGTTCATGAAAAGTGACCAGCAGCATTTTAAGTAGTTATTTGGCCTTGTAATTTGGCCTTGTAATTTTGAACAAAACGGCCTTGCTGTGTTGGTGATGCGAACGGCTGAAAGCAATTGGAAACTACATCCGTAATTTTTCCCGAGGGCATGCAGCTTTACTGTATGGTTAAATGATGATGGCGTCTTCTTGGGTAAAATATTCCGGAGGTAAAATAGTCCCCCATTCGGATCTCTGGGCCGGGACTACTCAGGGGGACGTCGTTATCAAGAGAAACAAAACTGGCGCTCTACAGATCAGAGAGTGGAACGTTAGATCGTTTGATCGGGCAGGTAGGATAGAAAATTTAAAGAGACAAATGGGTAGGTAAAAGTTAGATATAGTGGGAATTAGTGAATTTCGGTGGCAGGAGGAACAAGTCTTCTTGGTCAGGTGGTTACAGGGTTATAAATACAAAACGAAATAGGGGAAATGTAGGAGTGGTTTAATAATGAATAAAAAAAGTAGGAGTGCGGTAAGCTACTACGAAAAGCATAGTGAACGCATTATTGCAGCCAAGATAAATATGAAGCCCACGCCTACCACAGTAGGTTTCTATGCCAACTAGCTCCGCAGACGACAAAGTGATTGAGGAAATGGAGAGGGATACGAAAATTTAGTAGTCATGGGGGACTGGAATTCGATAGTAAGGAAAGGAAGAGAAGGAAAAGTAGTAGGTGAATATGGAATGGGAATAAGGAATGAAGGAGAAAGCTGCCCAGTAGAATTTTGCACAGGGCATAACTTAATTATAGCTAGCACTTGGTTTAAGAATCATGAAAGTAGGTTGTATATGTGGAAGAGGCCAGGAGATAATAAATGGTATTAGATAGATTATATAATGGTAAGACAGAGATTCAGGAACTAGGTATTAAATTTTAAGAGATTTCCAGGGGCAGATGTGGATTATGACAACAATCTATCTGTTATGAGCTGTAGATTGAAACTGAAGAAACTACAAAAAGGGGGGGATTTAAGGAAGTGGGACCTGGATAAAATGAAATAACCAGACGTTCTACAGAGTTTCAGGGAGAGCATTAGGGAACTATTGACAAGAAAAGGGAAAGAAATACAGTAGTAGAATAATTGGTAGCTTTGAGGGGTGAAATACTGGAGGCAGCAGAAGATCAAGTAGGTAAAAAGACGAGGGCTAGTATAAATATGTGGGTAACAGAAGAGATATTGAATTTAATTTGTGAAAGGAGAAAGTATAAAAATGCATCAAATGAAACAGGCAAAAAGGAGTACAAACATTTCAAAAATGAGGTCGGCAGGAAGCACAAAATTACAATGCAGGGGTGGCTAGAAGGCAAATGTAAGTATGTAGAGGCATATCTCACTAGGAGTAGATAGATACTGTCTACAGGGAAATTAAATAGACATTTGGAGAGAAGAGAAATACATGTATGAGTATCAATGGCTTAGATGGAAAACCAGTTCTAAGCAAAGAAGGGAAAGCAGAAAGGTCGAAGGAGTATACAAAGAGGCGATGTACTTGAGGGCAATATAATGGAAATGGAATAGAAAGTAGATGAAGATGGAACGGGAGATATAATACTGCGTGACTAATTTGACAGAATACTGAAGTACCTAAGTGGAAACACAGACCCGGGAGTAGACAATATTCAATCAGAACCACTGATAGCCTTGAGAGAGTCAGCTCTGACAAAACTCTACCATTTGGTGAGCAAGATGTATGAGACAGGCGCAGTACCATCACACTTCAAGAAGACTATAATAATTCCAATCCCAAAGAAAGTAGGTGTTGACAGATGTGAAAGTTAAGGAACTATCAGTTCAATAAGTCACGGCAGCACAATACTGACATGAATTCTTTTCAGACAGATGGAAAACTGGTAGAAGCGGACCTTAGGGAAGATCAGTTTGGATTCTGTAGAAATGTTGGAACACGTGAGGCAATACTGACCCGACAACTTATCTTAGAAGATAGATTAAGGAAAGGCAAACCTACGTTTCTAGCATTTGTAGACTTAGAGAAAGCTTTTGACAGTGTTGACTGAAATACCCTTTCAATCCTGAAGGTGGCATGGGTAAAATACAGGGAGCGAAAGGCTATTTACCATTTGTACAGAAACCAGATGCCAGTTATAAGAGTCGAGGGGCATGAAAGGGAAGCCATGGTTGGGAAAGGAAGAAATGAGACAGGTTTGTAGCCTTCCCTGATGTCAAGATTTTAAACATGGCTGATGTTATTCAGTCTATATATTGAGAAAGTGGTAAAGGAAACGAAGCAAAAATTTGGAGTAGAAATTAAAAGCCATGGAGAAGAAACAAAAACTTTTGAGATTTGCCAATTACATTGTAATTGAGTCAGAGACAGCAAAGGGAATGAAAGAGCAGTTGAACGGAGTGGACAGTGTTTTGAAAGGAGACAGTACGATGAACATCAACAATAGCAAAACGAGGAAAATAGAATGTAGTCTAATTAAATCAGGTGATGCTCAGGGAATTAGATTAGGAAATAAGATACTTAAAGTAGAAAATGTGTTTTGCTATTTGGGGAGCAAAGTAACTGATGATGGTCGAACTAGGAAGAATATGAAATGTAGACTGGCAATGGCAAGAAAAGCGTTTCTGAAGAAGAGAAATTTGATAACATTGACTATAGATTCAAGTGTCAGTAAGTTTTTTCTGAAATTATTTGTATGGAGTTTAGCCATGTATGGATGTGAAACGTGGACGATAAATAGTTTAGATAAGAAGAGAATAGCAATTTTCGAAATATAGTTCGATAGAAGAATGCTGAATATGAGATGGTTAGATCACGTAACTAATGGAGGAG
Organism: Schistocerca gregaria; assembly: GCF_023897955.1. NCBI lineage: Eukaryota > Metazoa > Arthropoda > Insecta > Orthoptera > Acrididae > Schistocerca > Schistocerca gregaria. The sequence continues at coordinate 52,945,256 of NC_064927.1, forward strand.
GTGCTGAATAGAATCAAGGAGAAGAGAAATTTCTGGCACGACTTGTCTAGAGGAAGGTATCGGTTGGTAGGACAGGGTCATCAGTTTAGTATTGGAGGCCAGCGTGGAGGGTAAAAATCGTAGAGGAAGACCAAGAGATGAATACACTAAGCAGGTTCAGAAGGATTAAGGGTGCAACAGTTACTTGGAAATGAAGAAGCTAGCACAGGACAGAGTTGTGTGTGTGTGTGTGTGTGTGTGTGTGTGTGTGTGTGTGTGTGTGTTTCATTTATTATTACCCGACTTCTGCAATAACGAGTTTGGATTGTTAAATTGATTTAATAAAAATATTCGCCCTGATAAAATGTTGAACAGTGGAATCTGACAGTCTGTTCACAATATGGATGACACTGATATTAGTGAGGAAGACACACAAATGGACTCCTAACCTAACAGCTGCGACTACAGCGACAGCAAAATAAAAGCAAACGCATTTACGTCCGTACTTTGCTCTGCGGCGATGTCACTGTGAGTTGCAATTTTATATGAGAACGACAGACGAGCGCCGTCTGCTTGCGACTGTATCAGTATCTGTGATGCTGAAACTTTCCTACACACTAGCACACTAGTACTGAAACTTGTCCGGTAAAATTCCTAACATGAACGTGTAACGCCCGAAATGCATATCCTCCTATTTCCATCTAAAGATATGATATTTCTGTGTATTTTATATATTGTAATTGTTTTACTATTTATATATATATATATATATATATATATATATATATATATATATATATATATATATATCGATGTATAATTGGTTTGTTTTGTGAATAACATTTGTATTTTTACGCTGGGTCTTGCCTAGGGAAAACTATGCTATCGAACGAATACATCGATAGGTCGTGTGGAGAACCAAAGTGTTTAGGATCTTTGGGAGTGCTAATTCTACCGCCTGGAGCGTGGGCAGAGCAGAGAGAGTCTGGCTAGAGTAGTGCGGTTGAGCAGGTGTGTTATGTGACGCCCCCGGGAGTTGCCGCGCATGTAATTGCGCTCGACATGCTATGATAGTTTCTGGCACGGTGTCGCGGACGGGAAGCATTAGCTGGCGCACATCAAGAGCCCGTTTCGACTGGTGGCCGTGCCGAGAAGAAGGCGCGTAAACATCCAGCTTCTGCAACAGCGACGGCCGACAATGAGTGACTCGATCGACGGCATCAAATCGACAAGGAAGACTGGAAGCACGTAATGTCTTAGAACTGTATGGCAGACCTAAGCTTTTCAAACTGTTCCATTTTCGTAACTATAATCACAGCAACTTAGTATGAACATTTGTTGCTCATTGTCCCAATTGCATTACCAACCAGGGTCCCTTCCTTTTCCGGAATGAACCCGAGTGTCGTTGAAATTCAGACGCCAGCATTAAAGTAATATTATTCCATTTCACTGCTTTAATTTCGAAGTTCAATTAAAGAATTCATAGCTGGCTACAATATTTATATTACACAAGCACAAATTATGAGTGCTAGTTTTGTCACCATATTTTAGCTTACCTGCGACTACAGCTCAGCTTGGTACGTACTAAATTTTACTATTGTCAATTGTTCAGAATCATTAAATTCAAGTTCAAAGTTAAATCTCTTATTTCTAAATTGCGTTGGTTCAAGTACCTTTTGAAATGATTTTTGAGGTAGCCCCTAGACTAACCTTACTTTATTGAATTTCGTTGTGCTTCAGAAACAAAGTTCACTATTAATTTCAGTCACTAAATTAACTTCCAATTTTCCGGTTATATTAATTCTTTTGCTAAATTAAGTCAGGGTGTAGCCAAATTTATTACTTCTGAAAAACTTTCAGTTTTCATAGTACACGTGTCAACCTTCAGTTGCCACGCTTCTAGTGCTAATTATATGCGTAATAACCTTCTTTTTCTGTTAATTGTCCATAGGACTGGCGACCGTAATTACCCCCAAATCTCAAATATCTAATTACCGCTAGTTAATTGTTGACGTAACGGCCGCACATTTACTTTCTTTATTAACTTTACCCGTTTTCAAAATTAATTTCCACCAGTTTCATTTGCATTTTTCCTTTCATTTAGATGTAACCCTTTCCTCCCTCTTTACCGACAGATTAAGTTCGGTGACGATTGTTTTTTTCAAATTTCCATTAGGTACATGTAGTTTAATTTTTCACTGTCATTAAGGTCGATAAGTGAGGGGGAGGTTACACGTGGCGACCTGGTGACAGGACTATCTTCGGGTATGAGGTTGTTCTGGGCACGAATTTTGCATTATGCAAATCTCGTAACAAAGTACTGGTTACGAAATGGTCGATACGTCAGTGAGAATATTAGTGTGAGGAATCCTCATTAGATTTGAGATTTAGCATTTATATTGAAAATTATTAAAATTAGTGAAGGGAACAATTACCAAATGTTGGTAGACTTGGATACGGAAAAATCGTCGAACAGTGGGAAACGCGCACCGCGGTACCCATTGTTCAGGGGCTAGCATGATAGACGCGACCGCCGAAAGGAAACAAAGAGCACAAATGGAATTCCAAACTTTATAAAATGTTTCGGAATCGGAAGTGAAAATCAAATCTGAATCCCTTGTAGACGAATTCGCAGGGACAATTAAAGAGGAAGCCATTACGGAAGTAAAACCGGTAGTTTCTGGGAATATTTGACTGATTTATTGAATGTTTTGATTAACGATATCAAGAGTCAATCGTCAGAAATTAAAGCTCAGGCTGCCAAGCAAGAAGCTCAGGCTGTCAAGCAAGAAGCTCGGTCTGAAAAAATTGAACGGAAGCTAGACAATCAGAACTAAGCTATTAATGTTGTTAACAACAACGTTGAAGTTGTTAACACAAAAGTTGATAAAATCAAAGAAGATATTGTTGTAATTAATACCGAAATCGGTAATCTTAAACAGGAAATGATAGGCGTTCAGGCGGAAATTGCGAGAATAAATACTCGTTCTTATTCCGAAATTAGCAGAATCGAAAAAAGTGTAGGAGAAGCAGTTACTCCAATCATCGAGAAGAAGGTGGCGGAACAAATTCAATAAGCGAAAAAAGAGGATCAATAGAACGTAGAAACTTTAAGGGCTTTAGTATCCAAAGTAGATACCAAAGTGACGAAGCAGGCTAATACCTGCGAAGGGAAAAAAAGGGAAGTAGAAACGCTTGCGACGACCACTTGCCGAGTAATTACGAGAGTGTTGGAATTAGAAAAGAAATTTGACGAAAAACAGGGCTATGTGCCAATCTGTGCACACAGTTCGGAATTGTTGACGAAAGAGGAGCGGTTCGACCCCTTGAAAAAAGGCGGTATGCACGCGACGGATTTCATTAAAAATTGTGAAAGAGTTCTACCCAGATCATGGACTAATGAGAGAGAAATTAATGCGGTTATTGATGTGTTGGCTGGTGATGCGAAGCTTTGGGGCTTAAACCACAACATTACGAACCTGACTTTTGACGAGTTTAAAACTTTGTTTGTGGCCGAATACTGGTCAGAGCAAAAACAACATAGTTTCTGGTGCGAATTTGTCGTATCGAGTCCTTTCGATGCGAATTCGCGCGGCTCGATGAAGGAGTTTTGTGAGGGCTGGATCCGCAAGTTGGGATGTTTTCGTGATCGCCGTACGGAATCCGAAATAGTCTGGGAACTTTACAAGAAGCTTCCAGATGATACAAATCGCTACGTAGGAAGCAATTACAGGACAATCAATGATTTCCTGGAAAGAGTTGAGGACGAGGACAATTGGCGCAATAATCGCGACAGTGGTAGAGGCTATGTTAACAACAACGGGTAGGTACCACAACTACCTCAACTACGATAACCTTGGCAATAATGCATACCACAACCATGGCAGCAATAACAATAATGGTTCGGACCGTAATAACAATCGGTACAATGCAAATAATAACAGGAATGACGGAATCCAGTATCGTACTAGCGTGATACGGGCTTCGCAGAATAGTAATAACGCCAGAGGGTGTGATCAGCCGCCTCAGCAGCTTCCGGGGAGCGTATCTGCTGGGACGAGACGGGGAAACTATTAGCCGCGCCGGTGAGGGGTCGACCGGGCGTGGAGAAATGTTGGCGGAGAAAACCCAGGGGTCGTCGTTATGAAAGTTCCGTATGGATTACTCAACGGCGGGAGGGTGTGCCAGTGTTAGGAGAAAGGAGTACGCCCACAAGTAGTACATCAGCTGTAGACACGGCAGCAGAAAATACATACACTGTCAGTGAGAACAATTTAAGTAGTGTAATCGATTATAAAGTGGGTGCTGTAACATCCACAGCGAAACTGGAGATTGAGTTTAAGAATGATTCGCAATTGATGAGAGAAAATCAGACGTCAGATAACACGTCCGTCATCGAGCGAGGGGTTGCAGAGAGGGATGAGATCTGGTTAAGCCAGTTCGGTCGCTTATACGACGAACTAAGAGATTATAGAGGCCTGTGCGGGAGAAGTGTTTATGGGGAGCGCGGGCAGGATTTGCCGTGTCTCGTCCCACAGGGAGGTAGTGTTTGTGAAGTGATAGAAAGTTCTGGCTCTAACCGCCAGACTTTACCCGAAATAGTTCATGTTAATGGGGAGTACGAGCAAGATACGTCGTGTTTTGTCCCGCAGGAGTTGGATGTTGAGGTAGTAACGGGAAGTTTTGGTCCTAACCGGTAGACCTTACCGAAAGTTAGAGTGGTAGAAGTAGCCGATCCATCCGACGCAAAACTCCAGTTTAAACATTGCGAAAGTATTGAGGAGAACGATTACGAGAATTTTAGTGATAGCCGGACACGACTGGTAGAAAAGTACGTAGATTACAGCGTGTACGAGGTTAGAGCGGACGTTATACGGTCGGACGTTAGAAGTGTGGGTTGCGCAGATCTAGAGGAAGTAATTGCAGATAATACTGGGCACATTCCTCCAGGTAGATTGCCAGATGAGATCAATCTGACCAAAGAGGAATCAACGAAGGTGACAATTAGTGAATTGATAGCAAAGCAACACTCACTAGTTGACGAGTTACAGGAAAAGGTTTCAGTATTGGAGGCGGAGCTACAGACTAAGCCAAAGCCGCCAGATAAGCCGGATTTAGGATCAAAGCCGAATGGTTTTTCCTGGGATGACCTGGGTATAGATGAGGATCTACTGTGGGAAAATAAAGAAACAGCCGAGGACAAGTGTAGACAGATAGTAGTGTCTGTTAATATGCACGGCCTACAAATAAACGTGTTGATTGACACCGATGCAGAATTGAGTGCTGTATCTGGGAAAATATTTGAGTTACTGAAAGACAGACCTGGTATCGTAGTTATGCCAGTAACAGGAGTGAAAATTATCGGTGCTACTGGGAAGGCCAGTGAGCTGGACACAAAACAGATATTTGTCAACTTTGAGATATGTGGGGCACGATTTGAACAAGAGTTTGTCGTCGTACCAGACTTAACTACGGAAGTAATTATCGGGTTAAACTGGCTATTAATGTACAATGCAGTGATTAATTGCGAAAGCAAAACTTTGACATGTACGTCACAAGATAAATAAATAGTAGTTAGTTTTGATGAGGCAGGAAATGGTGTGCATAGGCAATACCAGCCTATAAACATCGTCAACTGGCCGGATGCCATTGACGTAGGTATGAATTTGAACTACTGTAACGTGAGGAATCTCGGCGTTGACAATAGTGTAGAAAGTGAATTGGAAAGTATTGTAGACGGTGTGTCAAACGTGACACACGATCAAAGACGGGGCCTGTATGAAGTAATAGTGAGAAAATCATGTTAGATGACAGAAGTAAAAGTTTAGTGGAAGAGATAATCAAATTCCCTCCACTGATTGACATTAGTATTCGTGCGAAAAAAGATCGTTTGCGAGAAGTAATGAAGCTAAAAGCCGATGATGGCATACGTCGTCATGACGCTAAAGCGCGTTTTGCTAAGTTTGCAATCGGAGACTTAGTACTTGTAAAAGCTCATGAGAAATCGAGCGAGGTACACAATGAAATCTCTAAATTTAAGTTTGTTTTTAATGGACCATATAAAGTCATTGGTATACCTCACACAAATGCTTATTGCTTAGAGTATCCAAGCTCTGGAAAACTATTAGGTATACGGATCATTGTAGACTTCAAATTGTACCAACCAAGAATTGATTAATTTCACACAATGGGTAATTTGTACAGTATGTAAATATAGAGTGTAAGATTTAAGGTTTGCTAGATTGACATGCTTTTGCCTGACCAAGAGGACATTAAAGAAGTTTAATTAATAAGTAATTAATTTTGACTAAATGATTTAAGAGGAATTGATTAATAACCAACTGAAAAATCCAAGCTGCTAGTTTAAGTTTTCAGCTGAGTCACAGTAGATTAAGGAGTGTAAATATGATTTTGAACTAGCTGTAAGACTTCTTAAATATGTGATTTACTAGTCATTGCCGATGTGCTTAGACGCTGTTTTAAGTTTCAGGCACATGCGTGTGCTGATGGACAGTGTCAAGTTATCCACTGTGATAGTGTTAAAGGACTTCTTGAGATTATTCGGGAGTGAGTTTTTTCAAAAGAATTCAGTGAAACTTACGTTCTGGAAGTGCCGTTACAAGGGCGAGTGAGATCAAGCGTGCCGCACAGGCGGGCGCAACAATACTGGCGAGGCAGAGTAGCTGTCCGGTCTTGTGCCACTGTCGGCTCTTTTGCCGCTGTCGGCATTCTTTGTACTTGCGGTACGGAAGGCGGAGTTGTTTTTCTTTCCGGACAGCTGATGTGAAAGAATTCTGCTGTCAATATTTACGTTTTTATCGATCTGCTGTATATTATTTTCTTGTTTAGCGTTAAGTGACTCTCAGGGCGAGAGTATTAATTATGAAAAGATTATATAAAATGTGTATTATATTTAATTAATTATTAATTTGCGTATTTTGATATACCTGTTTTTTATGACCATGTACCCTGATTAATTTTGTAAATAGTATTCCATTTCTTGATACTGTTAGGAATTTAATTTTTTTTGGATAGCTAAACCATTTTCTATGTGGTCTATGAATTTTAATATGTTGTCAACATGTTTTATTTTGTGCAGAGTGGAATAAGATTAGGAGTGTCTCCAGTCACTTATTATGGTCTAAAAATCGATTTATGTTTAATTAGACGATTGCTAAATTTTGTTGATGTTTCGAGCATATGCATTTCCGCTGTTTCTTTTTTGTTACATTTTCTGAGTCTGTTTAGGTTACATGAACATATTCAGACAATGTGGGACACATGTAACGTCGGAAATACACATCCTCCTATTTCCATCTATTGTACTATAATTTTTTTCCTTTTTTTTACCTAGAGATATGACATTTCTGTGTCTTTATATATATATTAAACCATATCCTCCTATTTCCATCTATTGTACTATAATTTTTTTCCTTGTTTTTTTTTTTTTACCTAGAGATATGACATTTCTGTGTCTTTATATATATATATTAAACCATGGACTGTGCCGTTGGTGGGGAGGCTTGCGTGCCTCAGCGATACAGATAGCCGTACTGTAGGTACAACCACAACAGAGGGGTATCTGTTGAGAGACCAGACAAATGTGTGGTTCCTGAAGAGGGGGCAGCAGCCTTTTCAGTAGTTGCAGGGGCAACAGTCTGGATGATTGACTGATCTGGCCTTGAAAGACCTGAGTCGAAACAAGACCCCAAAAGTAGACAACATTCCATTGGAACTACTGACGGCCTTGGGAGAGCCAGTCCTGACAAAACTCTACCATCTGGTGAGCAAGGTGTATGAGACAGGCGAAATACCCTCAGACTTCAAGAAGAATATAATAATTCCAATCCCAAAGACAGCAGGTGCCGACAGATGTGAAAATTACCGAACTATCAGTTTAATAAGTCACAGCTGCAAAATACTAACACGAATTCTTCACAGACAAATGGAAAAACTGATAGAAGCCGACCTCGGGGAAGATCAGTTTGAATTCCGTTGAAATGTTGGAACATCTGAGGCAATACTGGCCCTACGACTTACCTTAGAAGAAAGATTAAGGAAAGGCAATCCTACTTTTCTAGCATTTGTGGACTTAGAGAAAGCTTTTGACTATGTTGAGTGGAATACTCTCTTTCAAATTCTAAAGATGGCAGGGGTAAAATACAGGAAGCGAAAGTCTATTTACAATTTGTACAGAAACCAGATGGCTGTTATAAGAGTCCAGGGACATGAAAGGAAAGCAGTGGTCGGGAAGGGAGTAAGACAGGGTTTGTAGCCTCTCCCCGATGTTATTCAGTCTGTATATTGAGCAAGCAGTAAAGGAAACAGAAAAAAAATTCGGAGTAGGTATTTAAATCCACGGAGAAGAAATAAAAACTCTGAGGTTTGCCGATGACATTGTAATTCTGTCAGAGACACCAAAGGACTTGGGAGAGCAGTTGAATGGAATGGACAGTGTCTTGAAAGGAGGATATATGATTAACATCAACAAAATCAAAACGAAGATAATGGAATGTAGTCGAGTTAAGTCGGGTGATGCTGAGGGAATTAGATTAGGAAATGAGACACTTAAAGTAGTAAAGGAGTTTTGGTATTTGGGGGGCAAAATAACTGATGATGGTCGAAGTAGAGAGGATATAAAATGTAGACTGGCAATGTCAAGAAAAACGTTTCTGAAGAAGAGAAATTTGTTAACATGGAGTACAGATTTAAGTGTCAGGATGTCGTTTCCGAAAGTATTTGTATGGAGTGTAGCCATGTACAGAAGTGAGACATGGACGATAAATAGTTTGGACAAGAAGAGAATAGAAGCTTTCGAAATGTATTGCTACAGAAGAATACTGAAGATTAGATAGGTAGATCACATAACTAATGATGAAGTATTGAATAGGATTGGGGAGAAGAGAAGTTTGTGGCACAACTTGAGCAGAAGAAGGGATCGGCTGGTCGGACATGTTATGAGGCATCAAGGGATCATCAATTTGGTATTGGACGGCGGCGTGGAGTGTAAAAATCGTCGAGGGAGGCCAAGAGATCAATACACTAAGCAGATTCAGAACGATGTAGGTTGCAGTAGGTACTTTGAGATGAAGAAGCCTGCACAAGATAGAGTAGCATGGAGAGCTGCATCAAACCAGTCTCAGGACTGAAGACCGCAACAACAACAACAATTACAGCAACTTAGCATGAACATTTGTTGCTCATTGTTCCAATTGCATTACCAACCATGGTCGCTTCCTCTTCCAGAATGAACCCGAGTGTCGTTGAATTTCAAATGCCAGCATTAAAGTAATACTATTCCAGTTTACTGCTTTAATTTCAAAGTGCAATTAAAGTATTCATAGCTGGCTAAAATATTTAGATAACACAAGCACAAATTATGGGTGCGAGTTTTATCACCATATTTTAGCTTACCTGCGACTACAGCTCAGCTTGGTACGTACTAAAGTTTACTATTGTTAATTGTTCAGAATCATTAAATTCAAGTTCAAAGTTAAATCTCTTATTTCTAAATTGCGTAGATTCAAGTAGCTTTTGAAATGATTGTTGAGGTAGCCCCTAGACTAACCTTATTTTATTGAATTTCGTAATGCTTCAGAAACAAAGTTCACTATTGATTTCAGCCACTAAATTAACTTTCAATTTTCCGGTTTTATTAATTCTTTTGCTACATTAAGTCAGAGTGTATCGAAATTCATTACTTCTGACAAACTTTCAGTTTTCGCACTACACATGTCAACCTTCAGTTGCCACGTTTCTAGTTCTAATTATATATGTAATAACTCCATAGGAGTGGCGACTGTAATTTCCTCCAAATCTCAAATATCTAGTTACCGCTAGTTAACTATTGACGTAACGGCCGCACATTTACTTTCTTTATTAACTTTACTCCTTTTCAAAATGAATTTCCACCAGTTTCATTTACATTTTTCCTGCCATTTAGATGTAACCCTTTCCTCCCTCTTTACCGACAGATTAAGTTCGGTGACGATTGCTTTTCCCAAATTTCGATTAGGTACACACGGTTTAATTTTTCACTGTCATTAAGGTCGATAAGTGAGGGGGAGATTACAAACTAACCTGATAGGGTTCTGTATGCGAGATCTACTGCTTGCCAACAGGCCAGATAAAGAGAGTGATTCACTGAGAGCTCACCAACATAGAAGAGTACTTCGAATGCATCAACTGCTCGTGAAGCTTACTTAAGTCCTCACCCTGTGCACAGATTGACGAATGTACAGCTCTGTCAATTTTGGTGAATGTGTCAGCATGTCTGAGTCACCTGTGCCTCTAATGTGCGCAGCCTGGGACACACAGAGGCCGACCTCCACTGGGAGAGGACACAACCCTGACTGCCCCTCACCTCTGCCCCCAGACCAAGACAAGGATTGGCGCTCTAAGCTACAGTGTGGTGGCTACTTTCACTGTCCAGCGTCTTCTCTGAAATCAGTATCTCCGTCCTACATCATACCAGTCAACCGACGTCCACTTTGTCTATCCATGTCGTGGAAAATTTCCACCTCAACTGAAATTTTTGCGATTGCCCAGTGGCCGAGTGGCGTTTTCAGCTGCGATGCTGTTTGCTCTTCTGTCTCATCGTCCAGACGCTCTCTCTGTCGCTGCCTCACTCCACTATTACATCAACCCCAACGGTCACTTCGCTCTAAGGTGGCGCTAGACCGTCTATATTGCCGCGGTCCGCCAGGTAGCATCCTTTATACCTGCTCTCTCTCTCTCTTCCTCGCTTTTCCAAGATTCCTGGTATCCTATAGTAACGTTTTCAAACTTACAGCTGTATTCCGTGTTGTTATTACCTTATTATGCATTACTGAAGATCAGCCATGCCATCCTCGTTACCACTATGTAAATAATTCTTCATTTCGTCCTCGTCAAGAAAATTTGCGTATTGATGTACTATTACTAATTTATGCAAGATTCCATAAAACCGATGTCTTGCAAATTATGTAGTAATTCAGTGTATTGTATCTCATTTGTTTCCACTTACACTTCTTGGATAATTTATTATTATAATTATCGGTTAAGATCTTTTCCTGTGACATCTTATCAATTAGTTAACCGTTTGTAGTTCTGTGTACAGGATTTGCACATTGATAATTTACTGAAAATTTGATATGTACTGGTATCCTTTCATGTTTCATATATGGCATATTCCTATTCACGAAACAATTTTCTGCTTTCTCGGTGGAAAACTCCTACGTTTATAAAAAAAACCTCGTCGGATTGACACTTGAGTATAGCTTGTCACGCCACAGCAAAAGTGTGTGTTGGAATAGCGTGAAATTTGCAATTCTGGTTCAGAAATAATTTCACAAGCCTTGCAGATACAATTATTCTCAGAATTCTTGGAATGTAGTAATGGTTTGGTTTCTTCTGTTGATATTGTGTCTATTGCCAGGGGGGTCAATGCACGGTCTCTCCCACAGTTTACGGGGAGGAAGCGATAATCGTGCCATATAAGTTGATTTGTGATCCGATTGTGGATCTTGTCGAGATTTTGATCATGCCCTGATACCATGGGGGTATCTTGGTTCTCCGTGCCAAAGGCGTGTTGACGTTCAAGTATGGCTTTTTACGCTATGGTTCGATTAGGGTTATCGTCAGTTGTTCTCGCTAGTGGCTTTCGACACAGGTTATTGTTTATGGGCTATCGCCAGTAGTGCGAAGATGTTTGCATTGTGGTGTTTCGATTACGGTTCGCCAGCCCTAGAGGTGCGTCATCAGCGAAGTCTTGTATTACGTGGCGTCAGCTCGTCGATTGCGATTAATGGTGGAACGTTTTTAGACGAATAGGAAGTGGGTTCAAATGGCTTTGAGCAATATGGAACTTCTGAGGTCATCAGTCCCCTAGAACTTAGAACTACTTAAATCTAACCAACCTATGGACATCACACACTTCCATGCCCGAGGACCGTAGCGGTCGCGCCGTTCCAGACTGTAGCGCCTAGAACCGCTCGGCCACTCTGGCTGGCAATCTGAATAGAAAAGATATGACGTATGGGACCAGATAAAAACAGAAGATAATCACATATCCTTATTCTCACAAATTATAAAAAATAACTTTTATTTTTTATCTTTAGAGTAACTGTTATTTGATAATATCTGTACATCTATTTTTGAGAACTGTAGGTTAGTTTCAGATGGAAACGTGCCGAAGTCTTATCCATCGACAAATATTCTCGAACACGTAGCCATATCGACGTCACCATCCAATATGTTGGCATCAGTGGACGCATCAAAATCCAGATTAGTGTAAAACACAAATGGTTAGAGGTAGCTGGAAGTAGTAGGGCAATAAGGGCATTGCCTCACATTACAGGTCTCCTATTTCAGCGGCATGTATATACTCAGGGGCAAACCTATTGTTCTCCTTTTATTAACAGATCAATAACCTATTATTCTGCTAAGATCCTTCCTTTTGATTGACAGGTTCTTATCCTATTGTTCCCCCACTCTTCCCTCTCCTACCCCTCATCCCACATGAAACCTCCAAACCACCCCCTCCCCCTCACTGATACAGGTATACTTTCAGGGGTGAGGTATTCGAACCTCTCACGCTAATCAATATGATTAATTAAGTGTTCAATAATATTGATAAAATAATTTAATTAATTTAATAAATTACTTAACCCCTCCCCCTCTGCTAAAAACCGACCCCTCCTCCCACTCTCTCTCCACCTGCAAGCATGAAGTGGTGGCATCCCTCTCATACACGACACCTTAAATTACTGTTGAAACTCGTGTTTACATAGGCAACATCGATAGTGCGGTGATGCATTGCCTTTGTACCTGTGGGTCCAGTGAGATGTTTGCATATCAGCTCACCCTCACTGGTACAGCTGAAAGGTTGTCAGCTTTATACTGACGTCTCATGTCTATGTAAATAACAGCCAAGTCTCCCTCTGGATCCACTAATCTGTGGCAATATCTCAGAATAACACACGATGCCTTGTTCCTAGCGATCCTACTGGGGCAGCCCATCCAGCACATGTTACCCTTCCTCTAAATCGTAACATGGTGCTTTCTACATACATCACAGAAATGGTAAGCGTTGACTCATGTTCTCACCGCTAAAAGCCTTCATCATGTCTGTGCATACTTGCAGAAACACCGTTAATCATAAAAGCATTCTTGTTGCTTGGAAGAGAGCACTGTCTTAGCACAGACTAGAAAATGAAAACAATTACGCAAACAGAATTCGAAGCAGTGTCCTACAGAAGAGAAAAGTGATATTAATTTTCTGTGTCCTACAATTGCTGGTCAGGAGATGTCCTAATGCCACAATGGTGGATGAGGGTCAGCATCCTGCTGGAGATGTACTGTCTGCTTCAACTTGTCTTTGAACACTTGGACACAGAAGACATAACGTTACTCACAGAGCTTTCTGTAGATACCTTGCCTCCATGTTGTTCAAACCAGTCTGTAGAGGCTTCTATGTCCCAGTGCAAAGGATGTCTTGTGAATGAATGGAGAATTCTGATTGGTTCTTACTGAATTACTGATCAAACTGCTGTTGCTGCCAGTGTGGGAGAACAGTCCGCCATTTTTTTCTGGAGATGAGACTATCAGCAGCAAAACTGTTTTGCACAGATCGCTGTATTGCACTAACAGTTAAAACCCGCAAAAGAGGTTTACAAATCGTCAAATAAATCACACGAATCAATGTGCCACAGTGCAGCACTGACGAAGGAAACTGCTTCTGTAAACGCGACCCATGGTCACTGCTGCGGAATTGCGTCTCAGCCAGAGAGAGTCTGCCAGGCTGTGGATCAACCCCCCACCCCAGGCGGACCTGAGTGATAGGAGTTTGAACACTATCAATACTCCAAGTGCAAACACTCGTCTTATTGAATCTTCACAAACGCATACTGGATATTAGTTCACTATTCATCCATCCAGGGGCAGTCGCGAGCCAAATTGTTGTAAGCCAGAAGCTTTGTCAGACCCTCTCAACTGGTGTACAAAGGATAGGCAAGACCCAGGTAACAACAAAGGCATCCGCTGAGGCGTTGTTTCCGGTCCCGACCTGCTTGCTTGCTTGCTTGTTTTCTGTTCCTTCTATAGCCAACTCCAGATCCACAAGAATATTGGGAACCACGCACATATTTACTGGTGCTACTACAATTAAACATTAGGATTGCTGCCACAGTCGAACACCGAGAAATGTGCTGGAAATGTCTCCTCTTGACTGCTGTGGTTGTGGAATGAATCGCAGTATCTACAGTGCACATAATTAGCCATGTAAGAAAGAAAACATTACCGTTATGTCTATCGATGTGCTGAATCTATACCTCCCTCATGATAGGACAGACAAACAGTTCAGTTATCATTAGCACTCGAAAAAATTATTGGTTGCCCAAAATCACACGAGCAACGTGTCTCGATTCTCTTCCATTCAGGAAATTGTTTGAGATTTAAATCTTCCAGTCCTTCTGCAAGTTCCTGCATTCTTGGCAGGATAGTCCAGTGCCACTATGTCGCAGAAGATGGCCAAATGGCTGAGAGTGGGTGGAGGAAGCCATTTAAGAGAGACTTCTGTAAACTGAGCTTTTTTGCAAACAGTCGGGAGGTCATAAATCTCTTTGCACTTTCATGTTAGAAGCTGGGATGATACTGACAAAACAGCTAGCGTACATGTCTAGTTGAGGTAGGACATTAAACCCCCTCCCACCACCACCACACACACACACACACACTCCTGACGCTACAAAGTGACCAGGAGGGGAAAGAAATATTTGACGGCCTGTCTGTCTGGGAAACTTAACAGCATTCTCTCAGAAATTGCAAATGGTTGGCCTGGAAAGATTATATCACTCCATAAATAAGAGTCTCTGATCCCATCTAGGTAGATGGTTTTTACCAAATCAAGGCCATGCTTATCGTGAGAACAACGCCTGCCATCTTTTTTCAGATGAGAGACATTTGGAGTCAATGATTGGCTCTTCTCAGAATATGGAAAGCAGCGGCTTTCTCCTCCAGCGTAGGAAAACCAGTGCAGTGTCTGGATTGGCTACCAGGCCAACAGAACATTGAAAAAGCGACATTCAATAAGTGGAAGAGCGTTTGCTTTCTGCAATATAGGGGTGGTTTATTTTTTGCTAATTCGACATCCATACTAAGGCATGATGGAAGGTGGTTGTGATTCTTCAGGAAACTTCGTCTTCTCCACCAGGGAAAGACCAGAACCTCATTTCTTTCCATAGTGGGTGAGACTTGTGACATGCACCTTGTGGAGATTGAGAGTTGTGGTAGTTCCCAACTGTACCGACTGTGGAACTGCATATCATCTTGGGCGTATTGTGTGTCACCAGGATGAACATACTCGTTCAGAGTCAGACATCTGACGCTAGACAATTCCAGCATGCACCATCGAGCGTGAGAGTCAAATCAGTTTGGCCAGAACAGCAAACAGGTGCGGCTCACAGTGATATCTGCCACGATTTCAGGGCTATGATATGGAATTTTCCCACGCTATAATAATCAGAACGGAAGATACCATGATTTGCATACTTTCTTGGATGCATTAGGATGTTACAGCTGCTGTACTAACTGCTCCTCTCCCACAGCGCTGTTTCGTACTGTCGCCTAAATCACGATTAGAGGGTAAAGTACTGATGCACTGGCATGTGGTTGTTAAATGATATTTACAGCTCCCTGTTCTCAAGTGAACAATAGTTTGTGGATGATGGTAGGTGATTCCATTTAAATACAGTTTGGCCTCAGCGTATTCACGTGAGCCAAGTCAGGTTGCACTGTAAAAGGGATTAATTCAGCAGAGAATTTGTGTAGCTTCTACGCAAATGTGTGCTTTTCTTGTCAGTCACTACTCCTTAACTGATTTGTGTTTGTCATTTTTTGTGTAAAATGCATCAGCTAGTTCTCCATCAAGTTGTAGTTACTAATGGTTTAATAAAAGTTGTAATTGCTGGCACCACCACAATAAAACAAAAATTCAGTATTATTCAAGTACTTAATTTGATTATTAATTTGACTTCTGAAAGTGACTGCATGCATAGGGAAACAAAAATGCCACGAGTATATTCACTAATTCATATAGAAGACATATGTATCATATGATTTGAAGGTTATTGAAAAGATAAGACTTTTCTTTAAGTAACGATAATAACATTTAGCTTCATTCACACATGTTTACGTTTAAATTAAATCAAGCGATGTCTTGCACCATAGGAGCCGCTACTCCACATTGTACAGCCCTGTTGCGACCCCCCCCCCCCCTCCCAAGACTTTCCACATGTTTCTTGTCAATTGTCTCTCTTGCACTTCAAGGCCTCTCCAGTTGCTGGAGTCCAGCACTCACTACAGCTGTGATTATCTCTCTTCCCCCCCCCCCCCCCCCTTCGCCCCCTCCTGGAGATCTCCGTGGCCCACTTTCTGAAGTATCCCATAAGTATGGTGACGACGTTAAGCACTAGCTGAGAGGCTCTACTAGTCGCCCTTCTCTCCTGAACGCTATGAGGAAATTAGTAAGGAAGGATGAATGGGTAGCATGAGAGAATGAAACAGAAATGAAGAGAACGACTCTTATTCTAAAATTTAATACTGCAAAACCTCAGTATAGACGATATTTTTAGTGAGTATTGTTATATAATACGCTAAATGTCCTCGCTCGCCATGTTCAAAAATATTACATTTCAAACCATCGAAACGTCGAACTATATGTTTTGCAACATATAACTGAATATGCGTGAAAGCTGACTGTGTTAATAAAATCTCAACTTATTCGAATATTCATCCTTGTGATTCATCAATGGTAATAGTAAATGCTCGAATAATTGGGAATTGTGTAAACTGAAAAGGTAAAATAGTACCAAATTAAAGCCTATTTAACTGTTGTTGTTGTTGTTGTCTTCAGTCCTGAGACTGGTTTGATGCAGCTCTCCATGCTACTCTATCTTGTGCAAGCTTCTTCATCTCCCAGTACCTACTGCAACCTACATCCTTCTGAATCTGCTTAGTGTATTCATCTCTTGGTCTCCCTCTACGATTTTTACCCTCCACGCTGCCCTCCAATGCTAAATTTGTGATCCATTGATGCCTCAAAACATGTCCTACCAACCGATCCCTTCTTCTAGTCAAGTTGTGCCACAAACTTCTATCCTCCCCAATCCTATTCAATACCTCCTCATTAGTTACGTGATCTATCAAACTTATCTTCAGCACTCTTCTGTAGCACCACATTTCGAAAGCTTCTATTCTCTTCTTGTGCAAACTAGTTATCGTCCATGTTTCACTTCCATACATGGCTACACTCCAAACGAATACTTTCAGAAACGACTTCGTGATACATAAATCTATATTCGATGATAACAAATTTCTCTTCTTCAGAAACGCTTTCCTTGCCATTGCCAGTGTACATTTTATATCCTCTCTACTTCGACCATGATCAGTTATTTTACTTCCTAAATAGCATAACTCCTTTACTACTTTAAGTGTCTCATTTCCTAATCTAATTCCCTCAGCATCACCAGATTTAATTTGACAACATTCTACTATCCTCGTTTTGCTTTTGTTGATGTTCATCTTATATCCTCCCTTCAAGACACTGTCCATTCCGTTCAACTGCTCTTCCAAGTCCTTTGCCGTCCCTGACAGAATTATAGTGTCATCGGCGAACCTCAAAGTTTTTACTTCTTCTCCATGAATTTTAACACCCACTCCAAATTTTTCTTTTGTTTTGTTTACTGCTTGCTCAATATACAGATTGAATAACATCGGGGAGAGGCTACAACCTTGTCTCACTCCCTTCCCAACCACAGCTTCCCTTTCATGCCCCTCGACTCTTATGACTGCCCTCTGTTTCCTATGTAACTGTGGATTCAAAATTCACTCATTTTTTATGTTTCCATTTAACACTTGGCAATCAGAAGCTGTATTATAAAAACATTACACACGCGTTCTGATTCCATTAACTAATCGATTTTTTAAATTTATGTTTCTAACAAGAGAAACAATGCACGTAATTTTTTAACTGTAATTTGTGTGGTGGTAAACCATTTACAGACAGAGAATCTCTACTGGATACTATTTATCAAAATTTAATCTATTATAGCTGTGATTTTATTTCACCTGGCATAGCAATGAGTATATCGTTATTTATTAAGACACAGTCCTCATTTTTTGGTGCTGGAATGTCAAATTAAGTGGATGTGTTTTCTGAAATATTGCCCCCAATATGATCGATGTTATTTTTATCGGTAAGTAATGGCTTGGGCATTTCAATAATATTGTAATATTGTCACTAGCCTTCGGAAATTTCATTTCCAAAAATTCACAAACTCTAACTGAAAATGTGAGGGCGTTTCCACATAAAGTATCACGACAAAATTTAGTAACTGATCCCACGTTGTAATGCAGTTCTCACGTTAAGTTCTATGTGATCCATGTAGCACAAATAAACCACCGCACAAAGCAACAATTTTACCTCCAAAAGTTTTATGTTTATTACACTCATCTGCACACAGATCTCTAATCTCTCTATGGCTTTGAGTATTTGAGGTGTTCACATGGAAATTAGATCATTCATCTTTTACAGTTCTTGAGGGCTGTAGTTCAGCATACTGCCACCTTGTTCAGTGTGGGCGCTGTCGGCAGAGTTTCTAAGCGCTGGGTTGCATCATTCCGGCCTGGGGAAATGCACTGAAGGTCCACTGAAGATGCACAGAAGGGAAATGTGGGAGAAGGAAAAATCCGCAGCAGTATTCTGTGGAGTGTGAGTGGTGATAAAACTAATATCGCGGGTTCAGATAAGCAGATAACTTGAATATTGCAACTGACACCACGCTGTAACTAAATACAATAGCTATCAAATCATTTGATTGGAGACACATGAATAATTCAGTTTGGGTTCATAACTAATGTTGTATGACTATTGCTAATGGTGTCACACTCTAAGTACAGACACAAGTTACTGCACAGGGGACACAGAAGTAATTTCAGCGATGGGTCCGACATGAAAACGCATTCAAACCGTAGAGCAGTACGTGGCTGTTTTCCGGGTAGGGTGAAATCTGCAATAGTTTCACTTAGCTCAAACCACGATCCTATCAACTGACTCTCTGTTATCAGATTCTGGAATAACTGATGTTATTTTTGTAATAGAGGATTTAAGATTTTTTAATGTTTTCACAAAACGAAGCTTGTATCTTCGTGGATTAGTTTTTACGTGTATGTGATGAAGAGTAACACCTCCTTTTTTTATTCGAAAACTCTTATAGCTTTTAAATAAAGCAAATTTTATTACCATTGTACATCTTTACTCTTCATGCATGCATATTTATTTCGCAATATAGTCATCCTGGCGACATACGAATTTCTGACAACGATAGACATGTACTTTAATGCTGTCACTGCTGAATGTTTGCTGAAGAAGCCACAACCTACACCTTTCCGTCAATATAAATATCAATGTGAAAGTGAACTCCTCGAAGGAGTTTTTTAAGTTCTGGGTACACCTGAAAGCTTGATGGGGCCAAGTCGGAAATGTATGAAGGATGGTCGAAGTATCAGATAGTTGCAGAAATGCAGCGTTCTTATGTGGTATAGCACTGTCGTGGAGAGGAGAGGATGGTCCACGTGTGGAAAGTTTTGTGAGGGTTCCGATGTACGATGAGATTCTTACGACACACCAAGCCATGTCATATGCCTCTACTGGCAGCCAGCACCAGCTTGTGTCAGGGGAGTGACATGCATGACATATGACATGTCAACCAATCTTACAACAGAATACAAATTTCTCAAGCACTAGATTTCAGTATGTTCTCTTAGATACCTCTATTTATCTTGTGGGTACAACACATCCCTTACTTGTGAGTACACAAGAATAATCATAGCAAGAGGAACAATGTACCCAGGTGAACATGAGACACTGGCAGAACTATAGTGCATAAATGCAATGTCATGAGCAGTTTGCTCCATTTTCTAATGGTTTGTTGTTGTTACAGAAGAAGATATTAACTAAGCAGCACTTGCAAACATTTGGTCTTCTACATATTTAAATATTGCGTAGTATATTGAGCCCATTTCTGGTATATTGTAAATTCATCAGTTTGAGAGTTTTGTTGTGAATAAAATTAAGAATATTTTTAAAGGTAATTACAGAATGTGTCAGCAGTTAAGCAATGCCTTGTCAGTGGTGCAAAGAAAGTGTTCTAGAATGGAACACATGGCATTTGCAAATGAACTCAGTGTCTTTAGTCTGTTCACAATTTCACCTGTCCTTCGAATTGAACAATGTGACAATGTGTTAGTTAGCAGTAGCTCGTATTTCGACATGTTGTTAATTTTTAACGGTGTTATTATAAAACTTATTCTTAATTTCATTTCATTAACTTCTTATTGGTGTGTAGTAGAATAATGATTCAAATGGCTCTGAGCACTATGGGACTTAACATCTGAGGTCATCCGTCCCCTAGAACTTAGAACTACTTAAACCTAACTAACCTGCCCGAGGGAGGATTCGAACCTGCAACCTTAGCAGTCACGTGGTTCTGGACTGAAGCGCCTAGAACTGCTGGGCCAGTAGTAACAGGTAGACTACCAAGTAATTACATTACTGAAGAGATTTTCTCGATTGCAGCACTTTTTAATTTCAGTCGAATATTTGTTCCTAAGTCGATGACCACATTGTACCTCGGAATGTGTTTTCACATTTGTTTGAAGTTTAATCGTACATTATATTTTATGATATCAGAAAAGTCCGGCAGCAAACCAAAGTTGTGTGCCATCGTTTAAAACTGGAACAAGATGATCTACTAAACATCTACTGGAGGGGAGTACGGAAACAGTGAATGGCCACAGGTTTAAATTTATCATATTCTTTATTTTAATAATGAAGAAAAGTCTTGAGAATTGAATAATGTGTTAATTGCCAGTAGCTCGTATTTCGACATGTTTCTAATTTTTAATGGGGTTATTATAAAATTATTCTTAATTTCATTTCATTTACTAATTATTGGTTTGTAGCAGAGTAACAGGTACACTAGCAGGCACAGTATTGATGAGATTTTCTAGTCTGCAGGACTTTTGAATTTCAGTAGAATATTTGTTTCTAGGTCGATGACCATATTGTACCTTTGAAAACGTTATCACATTTGAGACAAGTTTAATTTTCCAGTATTTTTTATAATTTTAGAAAATTTTTAAATCACATAAAAAGTGTATACCATGATTTAAAATTGAAATACTTGGATGTACCAAACATCATTAGGAGGGCTCGCTAGAAGCAAAAGCCATACAAGTGTACAGAGATAAAACGCTGTCCCTGAAGTTGGAGTATAGAAACAGTGATGGCCACAGGTTCAAATTTATCACATACTTTATTTTAATAATGAAGAAGAGTCATGGAGTGGAGCTCTTTCCGTTTTACTCCTAGGACGTCTGTTGAACTGTTAGCTTCACCTTAGCAAGTCTGCCAGATGCTGGTGGTTTTTATGCCTGGCGAGGTCCAGTGGGGTTTTTCCCTGGTTATTCCTGGAGCTCCGGTCGGCCCCTGCCTCCAGTAGTGCCGATGCCACGCCTGCATGGCCCTTCAGAGCAGCGTTGTGCAATGGCGTTTCCCCCCACTGATCCCTGGCGTTGTGGTAAGGAGTGGCTGCCAGCAGCAGCCTCACCACAGCCTCACGGCCATGATACGCAGCCAAGAGCAAGGGCGTGCTCTGCGTTTTGTTCCTGGCATCTACCTCTGCACCTGCTTCCAGCAGTAGCCGCGCCACAGCCTCGTGTCCATTAATTGCAGCCCTGTGCAGTGGCGTCTCCTGCCAGCTGCTGCACCTGGCGTCCACGTGTGCTCCACCCTCCACGAGGCACCTCGCTGCCTTCACGTGTCCTCTGGTTGCTGCCCAGTGGAGGCTGGTCCACCTGTCCTTGCCATCGTCCCTCGCCTCCACGTCCGCACCAGCTGCGAGCAGCGTCTGCAACTCGTCGACTGCATCCTCCTTCGCTGCCTGAATCAGCCTGCTGTTCGTCTCTTTTTCGGGAAGGCTTCTGTGTAAAAACGGCAAACTGTCATATTTCTTCAAGTACATACTTCTGATTAAGAATACTGCAGAAGAGCCTGAGGTGAGAGCAGTCCCAAAAATAGATCTGTTTAACGATCAGTAACTAATATGCAGTTTTCTCCATGTTACAAAACAGTGGGACAGTCTCCATTTATTGACGCACAGATGTACACTGAGATCATACTCCCAAAGTCCTCATCAACTAAAAATTCGTACATTCTATCCCTCCAACATTTAGACATCATATTTTGTCACATTGATTCCTGACATTTAGTGTTTTCAGTTGAGAATGCTGTTGTTGAGCAGTCATTGCCTTCCACCGAAACCCCTTATGAAGGTAAAATAGTCCTTGATGTCCAGCAGCTCCCTTTTTAATACACAGGAACGAGGCATACAAACTACTCACATCTTCAGGTATTTAAAGAATGTTTTCCATCATGGCAGTCCATTTATTTGCATATTTGTTGAAACATCCTCGTCGAACAGAGCAAACTAGTGTTCAACAGGAAACAGTTTAATTGCACTATATCGGATGTACACTATGTGATCAAAAGTATCCATACACCCTAAAAACGTACGATTTTCATATTAGGTGCCTTGTGCTGCCAGCTACTGCCAGGTACTCCGTATCATCGATTTCATTAGTCATTAGATATCGTGAGGGAACAGAATGGGATACTCCACAGAACTCGCAGACTTCGAATGTGGTCAGGTGATTGGGTGTCACTTGTGTTATACGTCTGGACTCGGGATTACCACACTCTTAGACATCCCTAGGTCCTCTGTTTCCGATGTGACAGTGAAGTGGAAACGTGAAGGGGCACGTACAGCACAAAAGCGTACAGGCCGCCTCGTCTGTTGACTGACAGAGGCCGTCGACTGTTGAAAAGAGATGTAATGTGTAATAGGCTGACATCTATCCAGACCATCACACAGGAATTCCAAACTGCATCAGTATCCAATGCAAGTACTATGACAGTTATGTGGGAGATGTGAAAACTTGGATTTCGAGCAGCTGCTCATAAGCCAAACATCACGCTGGTAAATGCCAAATGACGCCCCGCTTGGTGTAAGGAACGTAAACTTTGGACGATTGAACAGCGGAAATACGTTGTGTGGAGTGGCGAATCACGGTACACAACGTGGTGATCTGATGGCAGGGTGTGGGTATGGTGAATGCCTGGTGAACATCATCTGCCAGCGTGTGTAGTGCCAACAATAAAATTCGGAGGCGTTTGCACTCCTTGTTGTTTTGCTTGGCATTATCACAGCACTGGCCCGCATTGATGTTTTAAGCACATTATTGCTTCCCACTGTTGAAGAACAATTCGGAGATGGCGATTGCATCTCTCAACATGATCGAGCACCTGTTTATAATGCACGGCCTGTGACGGAGTGCTTACACGACAATAAGATCCCTGTAATGAACTGGCCTGCACAGAGTCGTGACCCGAACCCGAATCCTGTACAACACCTCTGGGATGTTTTGGAAAGCCGACCTCGTGCCAGGTCTCACCAACCGACATCAATACCTCTTCTCAGTGCAGCACTCTGTGAAGAAATGGCTCCAGTTCCCCAAGAAACCTTCCAGCCCCTGATTGAATAATGCCTGCTAGAGTGGAAGCTGTCATCAAGGCTAAGGGTGAGACAATACCATATTCAATTCCAGCAATACCGATGGAGGGCGCCACGAACTTGTAAATCATTTTCAGCGAGGTGTCCGGATACTTTGGATCACATAGTGTACCAACTGCTCTACCTTAACTTCTTTATCCATATACACAAACATATTTGTTGGCGTATGCACATATCCAGACTTGCTGAGAAGTGTATGCTTGTGTGATAACCAGCATATCAACATGAAGTCACACACACACACACACACACACACACACACACACACACACACTCATGTGCACACACATACACATATACATATACACAGAACCACACGACCAGCCCTCCTCCTCCTCTCACACACACATACAAAAGCACACAAATTTACAACTTCAGTCCCTGTACTGCAGTGTGTCTAAAGGCAACAGCAAATCCAGCAGTTTTTGAAAGTAAATTTTTGATTCATGTGATTGGCTAGATTACTATATGCAATACTGCTCCTGAACACACTGTAGACCTAACACTGCTCCTGTTTTTACTGATAAACACATCATGTCCTTTGTGTGTGACACCCTCACTACAATGAGTCTAATACACAAAACCTACATTATGACATTATAAACTGTGTTCCTTGTCATCAGGAATAAAATCTAACAAATTCTTTACAGCGTAAAGCAATTGAACAACAAATTCTTCCTTTTATTCTGCCAGTTGAGATATTAGAGCTGTCAAATGCAATATAAGAAAAGCGAAGAAGTCAGAATATGGGGGAACGTGGATGGAGAAGATGAATGACTTTAAAGAGAGTGAAGATCTAAGTGTTAATTATGCCAGCCTAGTACATAATACTGAAAGTGCAGCAGAAAACTCAGTCCCACAAAAGACTCCCTTCTATGCCTCTGCCTGGTCCGGTGGGATGAAGAACGTGAGATGGCAGCTACTGAGGGGAGAGAAACAGTCAAAACCTACAAGTGACAAGCCGCAGAAGAGAATTTTCTGTACAGTAATCACATCCAAGCAAGGACGCAGCGTCTATACAAGAATGAAAACAGTGGAAGCTGCCGACATTTCTATACACCCACTCAACGCTCCATGAGTATCGTTTGGAATACGATACTGAGAACAGGAATATTGAGAATAAGATGTATCAGTACAGCAGTGGGAAATGTACAGGAAATACCTAATATTCTTTTAGAAAACATTTTATGCTACTTGAGCCCAAGCGGATCAGCACAGGAAAATGCAAGCTCATGGTACAGCGTCAGATGTAACACCTGCAAAATGTAATGTTCTCCCTGTTGGGAACACCTCGAATAATAGCGCACAACAAGACTATGGGGCCAGACCGAGTAACATTCACTGTTCATTGCCGCAGTAACGTCAGAGGAGGGATGAATTCATTTATTGAATATCTCAAATAAAGTATGGATCAACCAAATCTACAGCCATTAATTGAAGACTTCACGGATCTTACAAATAAATAAAATGGGAAAGGTGCCTGAGTGCACTCCATCATACAGTTCCATCATCCATTTCAAGGTCTCGTTAACACATGATAGGAAAATAATGGAACACAAATTAGGTAGATTGAGAATCGAAAATGTTATGGCGAAAAGTCAAGCGTCAGCTCGCCAGTCGGGAACGATAGAGAAGAGATGGTGTGAGAAGATGTCAGCTAATTGCACTCTGACCGACCCCTCTCCAGGACGACAAGACGGCAGAGGCCTATATTCAGAGAGGATGTAAGCGCTGTGACCGACTTCATTGTTTATACTGAAGAACACTGCTTATTTTGCATGTCGCCCTTTTCTTGCGACACATGTGTGTAACTGACGAAGTTAAGCATTGTAACTTTCCTTTTCTAATAAAACTCAGTACTGCGATATGTTTGAATGTTGTGTAGCGATCCGAGAAAGCAGGTTTTCTAGATACCCCACATTTGACGATGGGCAGGGAGCCATAATAATTGACGACGAGGCTGGATTTAACAGAAAAGCACTGTCCATTGGACAAACAGGCTGTAGAAAGTGTTGCGGCACAACTGAATGTAGTATCATTGTTCTATTGCATTGTATGTTAACCAGGGACCTAGAAACGACAGAGGGGCTCCGTCCCCGCCGAAGGCGCAGTGGTCCACAACCACACGACGACTACCGCAGTCCACTTCACCCCTCCGCCGCCCCACACCAAACACAGAATTATTGTGCGGTTCGGCCTCCGGTGGACCCCCCAAGGAAAGTCTCATACCAGACTAGTGTAACCCCTATGTTTGCGTGGTAGAGTAATGGTGGTGTACGACGCATACGAGGAGAAATTGTCTGCGCACCAGTCGCCGACATAGTGTAACTGCGGCGGAATAAGGGGAACCAGCCAGCATTCGCCGAGGCAGATGGAAAACCGTCTAAAAACCATCCATAGCCTGGCCGGTTCACTGGACCTTGACACAAATCCATCAGACGGATTCGTGCCGGAGACCATGTGCTCTTTCCCGCCTGGAAAGCCGTGCGTTAGACAGCGCGACCAACCGGGTGGGCTAGTATCATTCTGACTGATATACCAGTTATGTTCAGTGTCAATTAATATTTGCTACTAGTCATTATATCTCATAAATTATTGACGGGATTCATATCGGACGCTCGAGTTCTCCACAATGTTCTTCAAAACTGTAGCGAACAACTGTGGCTCAGCAACATGGCGCATTGTCATCCATAAAAAATTCCACCGTCCATAAATGGCTGTGGATGTTCTCCTAGTAGCCGAAAAAACCATTTCCAGTCAATGATCGGTTCAGTAGGATCAGAGGAGGGAGTCCATTCCGTGTAAACATAGCTCACACCATTACGGAGCCTTCACCAGCAGGCATGGTGCCTTGTTGCAAACTTGGGACCATGGCTTCGTTGTGCCTGCGCCACACTCGAGCCCTGCCATCAGGTATCACCAACTGAAATCGGGTCTCTTCTGACCAGCCCACGCTTTTTCAGTCACTTGGAGTCCAATCGATATGATCATGAGCGCAGGAGAGGCACTACAGGCAATGTCATGCCATTGGCATAGGCACACACGTCGGTCATAATTCGCAATCGGAACTCATTTGACCAACCCGCCAATTTTCAGTCACATACGGTCCAACCGATATGATCGACAGACCACGAGCGGCACTACAGCTGATGTTGGAAGAGGCACCCAGGTCGGTCGTAATCTGAAATCGGGACTCATTTGACCAGCCCACCCATTTTCAGTCACTTGGGTCGCAACTGATATGATCGCCAGACAGGAGAGGCACTACAAGTGATGTTGTGCTGTTGGCAAAGGCACCCACGTCGGTCGCAATCCACAATCGGAACTCATTTCACCAGCACATCCATTTTTAGTCACTTTGGGTCCAACCCATATGATCATGAGCCCAGGAGAGGCACTACAGGAACTGTCGTGCCATTGGCAGATTCACACACGTCGGTCGTAATCCGCAATCGGAACTCATTTCACCAGCCTGCCAATTTTCAGTCACATGGGGTCGAACCGATATGGTCGCCAGACCACGAGAGGCACTACAAGTGATGTTGTGCTGTTGGAAGAGGCACCCTGCTCGGTTGTAACCTGAAATCAGGACTCATCTGACCAGACCACCTATTTTCAGTCACTTGGGGTCCAACCGAGAGGATCACGAGCGCAGGAGACGCGCTACAGGTGATGTCGTTCTGCTGGCAGAGGCACTTATGTCGGTCGTCTGCTGCCAAAGCCGTTAACCCCAAATTGCGCTGCACTGTCCTAACAGATACGTTCGTGGTACGTCCAACATCGATTTCTATGGTTATTTGTCGCAGGGTTGTTTCTCTGTTAACACTGACAACTCTATGCAAACGCCGCTGCTCTCGGTCTTTAAGGGTAGGCAACCTCGGGCTGTGCATTGTCTGTGGTGAAAGGTAATACCTGAAATGTGGCATTATCCGCACACTCTCGGAATATTTAATTCACTAATTCGTAAATCAGTCGTGCGGCCATAATAACGCTAGAAACCTTTCTACACGAATCACCTGAATACAAATAAAAGCTTCGCCAATGCACTGCGCTTTTATACCTCGTGTACGCGATAAAATCGCCGTCTGTATATGTGCATATCGCTATCCCGTGACCTTTGTCACCTTAGTTTATAGTAACATTGGCGCGAACTCGCTTGAATGACGGGACATTCCGCCAAATGTCTACTACTTGAAATGATCTAACCTTCTTCATGCGAATGCGGAAGTAAAGAAAATGTTGATCACATTTTCGTCGGGTACCGTTGAAGGAATGTAGAATCTTTGAAACTATTACAGTACCTGATGTCCTCTGTAGATACTTTGCCGACAATCATTAAGACCCTTATAATAGCAGAAGACACAGAAGTGTATAGTTCCTCTACAGTTTTGTAATACAGGGTTAAATAAGAATATAGGAAAAGAGAATTTCTTACTTTCCGATACACTATATACCTTAACCTACCTCGGCCATTGACTTAAGTTCAGTTTAATAGCATGTAACAGATTACTGATGTTCCTTCCCGCCTAAGGCTGGCTGTATGGGCCATGAATAAATGTAAACCAACTGTTTTTTTTTCTTTTTCTTTTTTTTTCTTAATGCGGGGCCACAGTCTTAATATATTTCTTTAAGTCAGTACCGCCATTAGAGTGTTGTTTAAGTGTTGTTTGTTTACACTGTTACATTTACACAATCATGATTTCGGCTTCAAAGTGCCATTATCAAGTGTTTTAAGTGTTATAAATGGCTTAAGATGACATACTGTCGTATTCTTTAAAAGAGTAGAAAACTTAAATTAACTTCACCACTAAATTGTACTTTAAACAACGTCAATGATTAGCTGGACTGTTATACTCATGGGTGTAGCGAATATTATCGAGAGGTTTGTTACTCTTTAAGTTTTTGAGCAGGTAACTTCATTGTATACATTGTAAGAGCATTGTACTTCATTGTATACATTGTATACAATGTATGAGCAGGCTCATAGACATAAACAGTAAGAAACCTCGGGATAATCCTACATCCATAAATATAACAGACCAGGTAATCATTGACGTTGTTTAAAGCACATTTTAGTGGTCAAGTTGATGTCAGTTAAGTTTTCTACTCTTTCAAAGAATACGACAGTATGCCATCTTAGACAATTGATAAACACTTGATACTGGCACTTTGAAGCCGAAATCATGATTGTGTAAGTGTGAATCTAACACGATAAATAATGGCGGCACTGACTTTAAAGTAAAAAAAAAAAATTGTTTCTTACTTGTGTCCTGAACTCAAATTGAAAACCACGGATGGGACGAAATTCTTTTTCCGGAAAACTGTTGAGAAAACTAAGAGAAGCGGCGTTTGAAGCTGAATCCAGGACGACTCTGTTGACGCCAACGTACATTTCGCGTAAGGGCCCCTAAGATAATGTAAGAGAAATAAGCGACCTTTTTTTTCCTGACTGGTTTGATGCTGTCCGCCACGAATTCCTCTCCTGTGCTAACCTCTTCATCGCAAAGTAGCACTTACAACCTACGTCGTCAGTTAGTTGCTAGGTGTATTTCAGTGTCTGTCTCTCTCTACAGTGTTTTCCCTCTACAGCTCCATCTAGTTGGTTCACATGGCTCTGAGCACTATGGGACTTAACTGCTGAGGTCATCAGCCCCTAGAACTTAGAACTACTTAAACCTAGCTAACCTAAGGACATAACACACATCCATGCCCAAGGCAGGATTCTAACCTGCGACCGTAGTGGTCGCGCGGTTCCAGACTGTAACGCCTAGAACCGCTCGGCCAGCGCAACATCTAGTACCATATGTCTTAACAGATCGCCTATCATACTTACGGAAGCGTATACACAATCGTTTTCCCTCCCTACACTCTCGAGTGGATTTTCCTGCTAAATTTTGGGTTTTGTTGTTTACTATTAGACACTAACTTTAGCCACGTGGAAACCATTTTGTTTAACGACTGTGAATATTCTACAGAATGAGATATTCACTTTGCAGCGCAGTCTGTGCTGCGCTGTGACTATTCTGTTTCAAGCTACTGAATATGTGACGCTGGTCGCTTAATCTACTTTAGTGCTAGTGCCCTCTACAAGCTGTATCTCTTGTTTGTATAAATAAGACGACCTCAGGCTATCGCTGCCCTTGCTCATATATATTCGTGCACAAATTGTGTCAGACTGGATTCATATGAGGGTATTTCCCACGGTATGTAATGGCTTTTAGCCATGTTATTCTTTTTACGTATCCTTCTGCCAATTGAACGTATTATTGCTCACATCTTTTTTTATTTTGTAACTCATCTGATGATGGCAGTAGATGTAATTAGTCATTGTGAATCGTGCTGCAATGCGTGAGAAAGGCGGACATTTATGAATAACCTGCCACACATGATATTCCTTACGAACTTTATATCTCCAATAGATTACCACAAATTCTCCTGTCGTAGGACTTTGTCGTTTGAGGCATTCTCTCAAATTTTTGACCTCAATTAACTGAAGGCACGCTTTCAAGTTTGGGAAAGTATCTAACTTCCAGTAGTACACTTCTCTCACCTACGTTAAAAAAGTTCGTGTTTAGGGTGGTTCCATCAGTTAGGATCTTTATAAAGCTAATTTTCGCCTTTGTCACTTCAATGTTAAAATTTGAGTTTTTGGCGTATCTCCGTTCTTGTTGATCAGCAAACTGATTTCCTGAGTATATCCCTTACATTTTCTCTTCGTACTAGAAACCTAGAGACCTTATAATGAGTCTAAGTAAGATGCGCGTAATGTGGCTGACAGCAGGCATCCCCGTAGAAACAGTATTTTTTTAATTGATAATATTATCTAGAAATAAGGAATGAGGAGGTTCTGCGCAGAATCGGAGAGTAAACGAAAATATGGAAAGGACTAACAAAGAAGAAGAGACAGGATGACAGTACATCAGTTAAGACACATGAGAGAATAACTTCCATGGTACTAAGGGGAGCATGAAGTGATGCTTTTCCACTATTAAGCTCGCCCACTTTCTGCTAGACTGTCATACGCACCAGGTCTTGCGCCGCGAGATTTTCACCTTCTGCGTTCTGTATCGAAAGATCTACAAGGAACTTCTTTCCCGGATGAACATGCGCTCGGAAGTTGGCTCAACGAGTTCTTCGCCTCACAACCTTGTGATCGATAAGTTGTCCCAGCGCCGGCAGACTGTTATACATTGTGAAGGAGAACACGTTAGTGACGACTAAAGTCTCTGTTATGTTGTGCTTAATTAACGTATGGAAAAACGCAATGAACTTACACAGTCGAATTCTGCTGCAATTATTTTGTTTGCTTTCTCCTGCCTCCTATTCCCCCACGGTTTCTGTTTCACGACCAACAAACACACGTATTCAAAAATATTTATTCACATGAAATCGAGGCTTGGAGGTGTTTCAATGCATCAGCACTTCTGTCTCACATATTTACTAAACGATTCATTCTGCAGATATAGAGCCATCACAGAAAGAAAAAAATTGCAACCAACAGATCACTGTGTGCAGTATGCACGGAAAACGATTTACTCATGACTGCAATGAATGAAATCTTATGTCTTAATCTGAAAATGAATCATACAGTGAACCTAGAGAGGGATGTAAGGAATCACTTTCATCCATGGCTAGTCGCCAACAGAATTTATTACAGGTTCAAATGGTTCAAATAGCTCTGAGTACCGTGGGCCTTAACTTCTGAGGTCGTCAGTCCCCTAGAACTTAGAATTACTTAAACCTATCTAGCCTAAGGACATCACACACATCCATGCCCGAGGCAGGATTCGAACCTGCGACCATAGCGGCCTCGCGGATCCAGACTGTAGCGCCTAGAACCGCTCGGCCACTCCGGCAAACTTATAAATGGAATAAGTTCTCTCTATAACTATGACCTCTATGTTACCAGATATGCACTACAGCGCCATTCGATTTCCTTGACCCAACACTTGGTTAAATGTCTCCGCAGATCACACTGTGTAGTGGCGGAACTCACCGCAGGCGAGAGACGGCAGAGTCATCTGGCGGAGGAGTGGTGAAGGCAGCCGTGGGCGGCGCAGCAGCGGTAGGGGTGCGGCCGCGGTCTCCCTGCGGCCCACTGCCGTCTGCAGAGGCCGGCGTGCTGCAAAGACAGACAGGCAGCTTACTACCTGGATCGAAGCTGGGGGATCGTCTTCACACAAACAACAGAACACACACTGCCAATGACAATAGTGAGTCTGCTAAGATGAATAACTTAGCCTCCCTGAGGCCTCAGACCAGTAGCTTACCCTAACAAACAACAAAAGAAAGTACAAATGATATTTAGATACGACATCAGTTATGCTAAAGTAATACAAGAACTGTTGTACAGTACAGCTGGAATAAGCAACAATAACAACAACACCAAGCACACGGAAACTGCAGCAGTAATAAACTTTGAATGTACTTATCGTGGTAATGATTTAATCAAATCGTGATCGTAGCTCATGTGTTAGGGACCAGGCTGTAGGAGGCTCACATGATAGTCAGGGGAGCAGCACCTTTCGAACAGACTGCCGAATGAAATTCAGGTAAATGAAGTGCACAGAATTTATGATGCAAAAAATAAATCCAATAAAATTGTTAACCCTGTAGAACTTTAATTTTCAATACAGAAACTGAAACATTTCCCACTGAACAGATGTAATTCACGTTGACCATGGCACCCCTCACTCAACAGGTGAACGTTAAATGTCATCTGACAGTAGAGTCGAATGTTTGTGAAAGGAAAATGTATAACGTGATAAGAGACGATTTGTGTATACATCTACACCTGAGAACTTATCAGACGTAGTGACTCCAATGAAATACAGAATTCTGTTTTATTACTGTATTCCGGGTAATCATGTTTAGTAGATTGTGACTAGGAGATGTCCTTAGGAACGAAGGAGTCAATCTGAATGACAATAATAAGCATGAATTTAGATATTGCAATGGACGAAGTCATGAAATCGTGATAACTGATAAGAATTTGTGAAAGTCAGCTGTTACTGGTGTCACAGAGTGGAAGATACTGGCTAATGTCTGGAATCTGAAAGGTATCAACTGAAGGGGCATGTACTGGTGCGTTTAATTCTCACACTGACCACTACATGGCTACAGGCGGAATACAAACCACAGCTACTGTAATAAGATTTATTGTCCATACGTGATAGTGGCAGGCGCATGTGGCATGGATACTCGCCAAAGCCGATCACTTCAGTGGTGAGAGGCTAGGAGACTCATTGGATTGGAGCGTCCTGATAGGAACACAAAGCTATTACATCCACGTCGTTGTCTGTGGATCACGCTACACGTAGTTTATATCCAGAAATAGAAATGGCTAACAACATTGTGCTGTACAGTCAAATTTGCAAATATAAAATAAATTTCGAAGGTAAATATCGACCATTAAGACACTAAGATTTGCATTTGCATCGTCAATGAAATGTAGAATAGGATATGTCGGTTGTTAATTGCACAGACTGGAACACTTCACATTCGACTATTACAGCGATATTTAGCATGTGTGGAAAACAATGGTTTGGTTAACTCTAGGTATTTTTTGGCGTAGATTCCGAATATGCAATAAAAATGGGGGATCTCTGTTTCAAAATATAACTTAAGCCCACCCATGGAGGAGGGGGATGCATATACAATGTTGTACCATACTACATACACATATCACTGTATTGATTGTTTTCTTCTCTGCTTCGACTCGAACAGACTTTGCACAAAAACGTCGCAAACGTTACGACCTAATGTTTCCTGCACACTGCACCACTATGTGGATTATGCATATTAGTATAGACTATCTGATTTGTGATCTCCACACTTAGACATCCGATCTGCTGCTGCCCACAGGAAAATAATCATTAAGGACTTGCTATTGCCACATGTACTTTGAGGTACAAATCAATCTAAAAACAGCTAAAAATATCTATAATTAGTAGTCTGTAAATGAAGCAAAGTTAAATGTTTGTAACTTCTCATTGTCTAATCTAGAAAACTGGGAAATTGGTTCATCATTCACACATAATGAAAATCACTGGAGTTATGGAAGTGTTATGACTAGGAAGCTGTGTGGGAAGTTGATATCATAAGAATGTGGACAAATACGATGCAGTAGTGCATGACACCTACTTCAGTAACGAAGATTTTGGTCAGCAATTACGACATTTCAGTTCTGAACAGTATTTCCAAACTTTACTTCTAAATAACACAGATAGATTTAGATTTAAAGCTATTGGGTTAGTGTTAGGATACTTGGAAAAGACAGCTGTGGTGGTGAGTATTTCGTTTTTAAAATTTATGTGCATGTTAGGCTTTACTGAACAGGTGAGACTGACATGCTTCTCATTCAGTTGTGTTTTGTAAACTAGACAGGCAGCTTAGGCAGCATTACATCAAAAAGAAGAATTGCAGTTTATTAAGCAGCTCATTAACTATGGCATAAATGTTTAAAAATATCTGAAAATATAGTGAACGTTTAAGATTTTCCAGGAT
Organism: Schistocerca gregaria; assembly: GCF_023897955.1. Taxonomy (NCBI): domain Eukaryota; kingdom Metazoa; phylum Arthropoda; class Insecta; order Orthoptera; family Acrididae; genus Schistocerca; species Schistocerca gregaria. The sequence continues at coordinate 52,979,410 of NC_064927.1, forward strand.
CTAGACTTCTGGGGAGAATTTGTACTGCGAAACGGTATGTAACTAATAATAATTAGATCTGAACATCACATCAATATTGAATTTGTTTGGAAATGGATCAGCAAGAACAACACATGACATAGAGAGGGTCCCTGTAGAAGGAAACAGAGCAGAATTCTCCAAAAAAGCCTAGCCCTTAGTAACACAATAGAGAAGTTCAAACAACACAGAGACAGTCAACATGAGATGTGATGGCTGCTCCTCAAAGAAGCAAGCAGAGCATTTTGATCAGTAGAGCCTTTTCCCAGTGTTTGTAGTAAAGGCTAGTGTACTTAGCTCCTGGATGCATCCCGAGGAACTAAACAGAAACAAGAAGGAAATGTGAATATCAGCTCTGATGCTGCTGTTTTGGTCCTAGGACTGGCTTATTGCACCGTGAGGTGGATCCGGAGTATGTAGGGAATATGAAGCTATACTCACCACAACATCTACTTGTGTAAACTTCTTTACTGGAGTCGTCTTTTCGTGCTTGGACTGGAAACCACACACTTAGGGTATAGCATACTTCTTAAAACTTATACTTAGCTCATAGTGCATCGATTGGCGAAATTAAGGGGACTTTGTGATACAACTACAGTTAGCAAACATACATCTAGCAAGAAACCACAAGAGAGATACACAATGTGCCAATTTGCAGTACTGGTGAGGGTAGTAGTGATTACTCTGTCCATTTGCTTTCTTACACCTACCACACAGGTTAACACTTACTGTGTGGCAACATCAGAGATTATAAACACGCTGTGGTCCATCTTGAGCAATGCTACAGCCTGCAACAGAGTATATAGTGCTGGTATTGGTGAAAGACCTGCTCTCCATTTTCACCTTCCCTATATGTAGCAAGACGCCATTAACATCGTGCACATATGGGACATCATTGGATGACAACAACAGTGGCATCCACAAACAGTATAAACCATCCCTGTATTGATTGAGCAAGTGCAACAGGGATGGAACTCTGTACGGAAATTGACATGGGTACCTGTACAACAGAATACATTTACATCTGCGTGCTTGCATTCAACATCCGGTGGTTACTCCACTTAGTAGTGTGGCAGTATGTAATATTTCCAATGGTAAATCTGCAGCTTACATTAACCTGTGATGTTAATCAGTTACATATGTTATGTAGACAAATGTGTTCACAAAATTTCATTAGATTAATTATTTTTTGGTTATGTGATCAGATGTCACAATGTTCTATAAAATTTGTCCACTAAGTATAATTATTGGCGCGGAAATACAAAAACACATAGAAATGTGCAACACAGATAAGTAGTTTGTTACATGTTTACCTGGTTTCCGCTGGAGGATCCGCGAGCAACTGACCCAGTGTGACCACATCTTCTGGCTGAGTGCGCACTGCATCAGCCCAACCCCGTGTGGTCATAACCTGGGCGATGTTGGCCTTAATGAAATCAATGGCTGCCTGCCTGAGGCTGGTGCAGGAGTGCCTGATCGCCAGAACAGCTGCGGCCGCCGCAGTTTCAACGGACAGCTGAGCGGCCACGAGCTGCTCGCACCGAGCCTTCAGGGCCGACACGCCGTATTTATCAGCGGCTGCCAGCAGCTGGGGGGCCAGGCTGGGCAGCTGAGGGGCCTGGAGGGTGTAGAGGTAGGCGACCAGCTGGCGGAGCACCGGGCCCTCCACGTCGGGGACTGCGACCTCGCCGGCGTTGGCTTCCAGTGTGTCGTGGCGAAACATGGCACCAAACACGGGACTCCGATCGGCCAACACGGCCCTGTGCGCCACGAGACGGGTGCCGTCCGCCAACAGTGTGACGACTGCGCCGTCCCCTGCGTCCAGAAGGGCGCCCAGGTCCATGGCAATGGTCTCCATAATCTCCTGGGTGGGTTCGATTGCGGATGACTCTGGAACATGGCGAACCTCAGCAGCAATTTCTCCTCTCACAGCACACTCTATACTTGTACAAGCCACAGGCAGAACAGTGTCAAGCCACACTTGGCCTTCATGTCATGATTAGGACTGTCTACCTTCTGAGTCTAAAGTCCAGAACCAAATATAAATATCAGCCTTGAAAACGAAAAATTCAGAGACCACACTGCAGTGGTAAGTCTGTGATGGACTTACGACTGACCATGATCTCAATTAGTTCACAACAAGAGATGCAGGTAGTGACTTAGCTGCTAACACGCAAATTAAGCGATTATGCAATCTGTGTAAAACGAATTGGGAACATTCAAAGGGAGCATGCAAGGTACAACCACTGCAATAATGCGGATTTGATGATGACGGCATAGCCAACAAGTTTGTGAAAAGATTGCAGATGGCACGCAGCAAGGCGATCGCAGTTCTCTGATGAACCCCCCCCCCCCCCCCCCCCCCCCGAGATAGACAGCACACCAGGCGACAAGATACCATTATTAACCTTAGTGGAAACAGAAGAACAAAAAAAGCTATTGACCAGATGAACAACAATATAAATAACTATTACACCAAACAAGAGCAGAAAAATGAGAGCTACCTGTCAAAGACCAAATTGTAACGGACATACAAACTTACAACAAACAGTTCGATTACCCACTGTATTATCTACCTTGAGACCATCCAGTGGTGTGATGACAATGCACCAGAAGACATTAGAACTCTGCTTGCGAAAAACAAGACAGTACCTTCGCTGTGAACCACTTCAGCAGCATGTGCATAATGATGTTTTGATTCGATTTGCTCAGTAGTATATGGCCTATCAGTTGAAACGTCCCATTAAAAACATTAATAAATTACTGTGCTGATATATCCCTTACAATATTAGATTTTCAAACAACTGAGCAAAACTGAACGTATTCAGACATTTCTGTCTTTACTTACTCTGATCATCACTAAACTGACACACAATATTTTTAGCGCTACGGAATCTGACTTTCAATAATCCCCACAAAAGAATGGCCCTGACTAACATTAACCCATACTCTTCTTGAATCACTTACATCACGAAAATCTTCATTACTCGAACTACTTCAATACAGTGAGCGCCAATGCTGCAGATTATAAAAGATTCTAATTGCTGAAGTCACTAACTACTGATAGGCATAGTTAACAAATGAAAGATTTTGATAGAGAACAAACAATTTATTTACTTAATAGTGTTCAAAGTCAGCAGTTCATGACATCCAGTCTTACAAATAAACTGTCTTTACGTCCAGATCATCCGCTCTCAAAACTCCGCTATCTCCCTCCCCATATCCACCAGTGCTGGTGACTCACCTCCAACTGCGCAACGCTACACGCTGTTCACAACCAACTGCCCAACACTACAATAGCGACTATTCCAACAATGCCAACCAGCCACAGACTGCACACAGCACAGCCAGTGATTTTCATACAGAGCGCTACGTGGCATTACCAATATAAAAACCTAAACAGTCTACTTACACAGTAATAAAATTAAAAAGAAAAATAAGAAAGCACCAGAGGTTAAGAATCACAGCGGAAGTGTTGCGTCAGGTAGTGGACCAGACTTTACCGCATCTATCAGCGTCTTTCAACAAATTTCCTTTGAAGATATGAGCAACCAGTATTTGCAAAATCTCGAGTATCAGTACGAAGGAGACAAAGATCCAGAACAACTTAGCTCTAACAATATCAAAGAATTTTATATAACATCCATTACCAGGGGAGAGAGGGGGGTGGAAGTTGTTGGGAGGGGGGAGGTAGTGCTTGGTGCCCATTCTGTTAAGTTAAAGTTGTAGTAACAACACAGTTTTCAAAAGGTAATTGTGTGTAATTAGGATCCAGAACATGAAAATACCTTTTAAAACGCTCTTAGAAATATCAAAGCACCGTCGATAATGTATCCTATGGACTTTTTAGCCAACACAAGAAATATAATTAATGTACATTTCTTTCAGTGTTGTTTACTTTTACTCTAAATGTAATTTTTAAAGGGCTAAGTATGACCCAGAACTTGGAAATACTGACTACGACTTTCATTGTGAAAGGATATCTACTACCGTTACTTAAATTTTAGGTTAACTGAAAGATATAAAACATATGTGGTATCTGAACGAATTCATTAACAACAACGAATACTTTATCAAAATTTTAAAATATAAAGAAATTGACTAGATTACAACATGGTCTATAGACGGGCATAAAGTATCCCCCCTCTCCACCTATGTTGGTATTGTGAGGGTTAAATCTTTTAGCATTATTCTTCTGGTAAAGGCTCAACACAGAGAAACGCAGTCTGAGCTATCGTAGACACATAATAGGCATGAGCTCCAGCATTATGGTGTCACTCAAGGGAAATACATAGAGGAAGCGGTAAATCACTCAATGCATATTATGAAAACCTCAGAGTAGAACATTATAAGCAAAACGATTGAAAAAGCTGGGGATTAATGGTTGCCTGCCCAGTTCAAAAAGTTGAATCAGATGTGCTGTCCTGATTGTCTCTATAACATCCTGAGAGATTATTCCACAAACAGGCAGGACAACCTGGAATCCCTTCAATGTAAATTGTGAACACATCACCAAAAGCTGCCCATGAACCAGGTTCAGTGCAAGAAGATCATATAACAGTGCAACCTTAATCGCTATTATAGGCTACAGATTGAGCGGCTCATATAGGCAGAATTTTGACAGTACGAAAAAGTACCTAGTGTTAGGCTTCTGTAGGCAGGCAACATCTTGACACGGGTCTGTTCCAGATATCTGCCAGCACGCGCATAGGACAACTTCACAGGCTGTCTCTGTAGAGGTACACTATTCAGATTCTCATTGGAGGTGCGCAAGTGCCACCGAAGATGTTGCAAAACTGAGGGGCTCTTAGAGGAATGCCTTGCTTTTTAATTCTTACTTGTGTCAGTCTCTGTGCTCTGAGATCACACTTAGCTCTAAGGAAATCAAGGAATTTTATATAAGGTCTATTACCAAAGGGGAGGGAGGTGGAAGTTGGTGGCAGGGGGAAGGTAGTACTTCGTGCCTCTCCTAAAAAATTAAATAGTAACAACATACTTTTCTTAAGGTCCCTGAACAAGAGGGCTTAAAGTGCATAAACACCCTCTGCTGCTTAATATCACGTTGAAATTTCGGCAAATAAATCTCAATGTCCACTGGTGCCTCCAACCTAGACACGATAGCAATTATTGCGGTTGTGCTGCTCTTCAAAGGGGTCAGATCAAGGACAATGGGGATACAGCACAACGATGTTCTTAGAAATGGGCTAAAGCGTTTGGGGGTGTCAGTAGCGTCAAAAGTTGTCAAGTGTGTCCTTTTCTACATATCACGTAGTAGCCTGTCGTTTGAGACTGTGAAATGTGTGGCTCTCAACTACCCAAGGAAGAAGTGGTTTCATTGACACCCTTTGTCACCTCCTGAGTGATTTTCGTGTCGATTGTGAGTGGCGATGAGTCTGATATATTTTCATCTGCTGTCCATAATGCAACCCCATCATTTCATAGCCGGGTCTCGCTGTTCTGACCTCCATCGTTGATGCTTCAAAAGAAGGGGGTGCGTCGTTTTTCCCAATCTGAGACACGTCCACCTCGGTGTTGGGCGTTCTTTTGGCAAACGTTTGAGTGAATGTGATGTCATTAAATGTCATATGAACTTCAGAGCTCTGGCCTTTCAGTCGTACGTGTCGACACATTGCTGTTTCGTAGCCTCTTTGAGGCCAAGTGTGACGTCCCAGGGCTCCACACTTCTGCAGCATAACAAGGGAAGTCTGTAGGCACCTTTCAGTCAAATTTCAAACTTGTGGGTCGAAATGGGAGACAATTAATGGGACTCGAAAAAGTTATGCCGTAATTAAATTGCACAGAGTAGACTATTCCCATTCCCATTCCTACATACCGAGTTTAGTTCTCGTTGAGGAAATTCTTAATTGCATTTCATTCTCAGCGTATAAAATGTCTGAAGTAGATGGTTACCATGGTTATTTATATGAAATGTCGAATTATTCATTTACTGCATTCACATTGGTTGGTTCAACACTCATATTTGATGAATTCTTAAAAGAAGATTAGCTCTTACAAAACTCAGAAACAACAAAGTCTCGCAATGAAAAATATTCCTGCGAAACTTCCGAAAGCGGGAGGAAAGGAAACGATATTCTAGTTCTACACGATTACGTGGGACAACTGTTAACAGGAAACATAACACAGATATTGAAAGAAACCTTCCATTTTGAATCCTAAAATCAAAAAAAATCTTACATAGAACTAAAATTACTGGTAATTTAGCCGAGTTGTGAACGTATCATAAAATAATGTCCTCCATCGTCTTCAGAGAGTTGTGCCACGAATATAAATTTGGCTTCCAGAAAGCCGAGGAATCAGGTATGGGATATTAGCTTTAAAATTAGTTGTTAAATAATTGTCCATAAATTTCACTACAACATTCATACCTGTTGTATATATACAGAAAGTGTGTGTTTTATTCCTACTTTCTTCAGAGCTTCAAACTTTGTTTCACCATTTCTCATTATCACAGACCAATAACTTTTATGGAAACTTTATAAAAAGAGGAAGAATGTTATAATAGATGACAGTTAAAAAATCTCGAACACTTCTTAAATAAAATGGATTAAGTTATGTGGAAGGGATGTAACATGTAAATAAATCGGTCTGAACCAAATGTGACTATTTGTGGCAAAGAACGACTAATCAGTGTTCGAGTACATGTGTGTGACAATCTGCTGCAACATGTTTACTTGTTTACTTAGTTGAGAAGGCAGATCACCAAAGCTGTAAGAAGCAAATATGACATAGGAATCAGAAGTACCTATGAAAAAAGTTCCATCAATATAATCAAGAAAACATTAACCTCCAAATGTGACTGCCAACAAATGAGAAAAAATGCTTCAGAAAGGGCATTTTTGGAGTGTGGTACTGTGTGGCTCTGAGACATGGACCCAGGAGAGTGAGGAAAGGAGGTGACTCTCCCCTTCTCACATTCTATTAGGGATTTCGCCACTTGTACCTTATCAATAGTTTTTTATGTTTGGGATGCGCTTGTAACAGCATACCACAAAATGTTAGTTTGTAGAATACTATGACTAAGCCGAGTTCATATTATTGGTTATCTATTTTAACTTGAAGATCCCTAAAAGCAGTAATATGTTAATGGAAAAAGTACTACAGATACATCACGGCTTAAGATTATGGACCAAGTTCTGAAGGATGTAAGTTGAAATAGAGAACAAGACAAAAGTATGTGGAGACTGCATGTCTGCTGCCATCATACGTATCCTACGACTCAGCACTGAAGAAATGGAAATCTTCCCACACATTCTAGAACAGGAAGTTTAGTAACATATACTGCTACATTAAACCTCTCTTAATTACCGATACCATTTTTATTTAATCATATCCCAGCACCAAAAACTTCTCAGTCATGTCATTTTAACATTCATGACTTGTTTGTGTTGCAACTTCAGTGTTCTTTATCGTGTACCACCCTGCCTTCTGGTTTAATGCTCTCTCTCCTACTACATCATTATGAGCAATTAAAATTTCTCACCCTTCTTTATATTTGAGTCATGAAGCTTCTGACTGGTTTGACGCGGCCCGCTATGAATTCTTGTCGTGGGCCAATCTTGGGTGATGTACTTGAGGACAATATTATGGAAATGGAAGAGGATGTAGATGAAGATGAAATGGGAGATACGATAGTGCGTGAAGAGTTTGATAGAGCACTGAAAGACCTGAGTCGAAACAAGGCCCTGGGATAACATTCCATTAGAACTACTGACAGCCCTGGGAGAGCCAATTCTAACAAAACTCTACCATCTGGTAAGACAGATGTATGAGACAGGCGAAATACCCTCAGACTTGAAGAAGAATGTAATAACTCCAATACCAAAGAAAGCAGGTGTTAACAGATGTGAATATTACCGAACTATCATTTTAATAAGTCACATCTGCAAAATACTAACACGAATTCTTTACAGACGAATGGAAAAACTGATAGAAGCCGACATCGAGGAAGATCAGTTTGGATTCCGTAGAAACATTGGAAAACGCGAGGCAATACTGACCTTATGACTTATCTTAGAAGAAAGATCAAGGAAAGGCAAACCTACGTTTCTAGCATTTGTGGACTTAGAGAACGCTTTTGACAATGTACACTAGAATACTCTCTTTTAAATTCTAAAGGTGGCAAGGGTAAAATACAGGGAACGAAAGGCTATTTACAATTTGTACAGAAACCAGATGGCAGTTATAAGAGTCGAGGGGCATGAAAGGGAAGCAGTGGCTGGGAAGGGAGTGAGACAGGGTTGTAGCCTATCCCCGATTTTATTCAATCTGTATATTGAGCAAGCAGTGAAGGAAACAAAAGAAAAGTTCGGAGTAGGTATTAAAATCCATGGAGAAGAAATAAAAACTTTGAGGCTCGCCGACTTGGATGAGCAGTTGAACGAAATGGACATTGTCGTGAAAGGAGGATATAAGATGGACATCAACAAAAGCAAAGCGAGGATAATGGAATGTAGTCGAATTAAGTCAGTAGATGCTGAGGGAATTAGATTGGGAAATGAGACACTTAAACAAGTAAAGGTGTTTTGCTATTCGGGGAGCAAAATAACTGATGGTGGTCGAACTATGATATAAAATGTAGATCGGCAATGGCAAGAAAAGTGTTTCTGAAGAAGAGAAATTTTTTAACATCGAGTATAGATTTAAGTGTCACGCAGTAGTTTCTGAAAGTATTTGTATGGAGTGTAGCCATGTATTGAAGTGAAACATGGACGATAAATAGTTGGGCAAGAAGAGAATAGAAGCTTTTGAAATGTGGTGCTACAGAAGAATGCTGAAGATTAAATGAGTAGATCACATAACTAATGTGGAGGTATTGAATAGAATTGGGGAGGAATTTGTGGCACAACTTGACAAGAAGAAGGGACCGGTTGGTGGGAGACGTTCTGAGGCATCAAGGGATCATGAATTATCACTGGAGTGCAGTGTGGAGTTTAAAAATCGTAGAAGGAGACCAAGAGATGAATACACTAAGCAGATTCTGAACGATGTAGGTTGTAGTAAGTACTGCGAGATGAAGAAGTTTGCACAGGATAGGGTAGCATGGAGACCTGCATCAAACCAGTCTCAGGAGTGAAGACCACAACAACAACAACTACAACAACAGCCAATCTTTTCATCCTGAAGTAGCATTTGCAACCTACATCATCAATTATTTGCTGGATGCAATCTAATCTCTATCTTCCTCTACACTTTTTACCTTATACAGTTCTCCATAGTACCATGCAAGTTATTCCCTCATCTCTCAGCAGATGTCATATCATCCTATCTCTTATTATTGTCAGTGTTTTCCATATATTCCTTTCCTCGTTAATTATGAGGAGAACCTCCTCATTACTTACCTTACTAGTTCACCTAATTTTTACACGTTCTCCTGATGCACTACATCTAAAATGTTTCGCTTCTCTTCTGTTCCGGTTTACCCACAGTTCATGTTTCACTACCATATTATGATAATCTCCAAACATACATTCCCGGAAATTTGTTCCTCGAACTAAGGCGTATCTTTGATACTACTTCATCTCTCTTGGCCATGAATTCACTTTTTGTCAGTGCTATTCTGCTTTTTATGTAGTCCTTACTCTGTGCGTTAAGGGATATTTTGCTGCTTAGTTAGCAGAATTCCTTGATGTCGTCTACTTTGTGATCCCCAACTGTGATTTTAAGTTTGTAGGTGGTCTCCTTTGTGCTATTAATAATGGTTTTCATTTTTCTTCATTATTTCATTTTTCTTCTCAATTTCTATTGTGTACCCATTAGACTGTTCATTCCATACAATAGACCTCCCAATTCTTCCTCACATGTGTGACGTTAATCTTTTACAGCCGCAACGACGTTTACGTGCCCTGTCTCGCATCAGAAGCCATCCTCGCTGCATGGCTCACCGTTGACTGCTCTGTGAGGTCAGCAGCGGCAGCAGCTCTCAACAGGCGCGGACTGGCCCGCTACCAGCTCTAACGATCTTCAAGCCACAAACAGGCGACCGCACAATTCCAAAAATATGTAGTATTCCTGGAATAATCTCATATTCTTATTTAGTACGGTATGACAGTACCTGCATAAAATGCATGAATGAATTTCCTATATTTCACTGCTGCTTATAACTGCAGCAAGGCTTACACACTAACAAAGAGGGTCTATTTTTATTTCCTTACAAAAAAGACACCCAGATCTCTCTAGTAAATGGGTGCATTGTTGCAGCTAACCAAGTCCACTCTCGCTTCAGAATGGAGCAGATTTCAGTTCCTGTGGTAAATAATGCAATCAAAACAGATAACTGAATTATTCTCACGTAAGACACTTTGAGAAGTTCGACAAAGTTCTGATAGCCATCAGACGCAAATAACAAATAACGTTGTAAAATCCAAAGACCCTTGATCATGACTCACTCATAGACACAGCAAGGTACCAATTAAAAAGGAAATCGACTGAGATACTTCATCCTTACTTGTAAATTTGCATATCAGCTTACTATTGTGGTGCAAGGTGGCAGTAAACCACAAACGAACCAATTTCTTTCTGTCTTAATATTAAATCAATTATTCATAAACCCAAAGTCGTATAACTTGCAGCTGAAGAGAATTTCTTACTTTGTTTTCGCAATGTTACCATTGACCTGTTTTGTATAATCACGGCGAATATTCTCATAACGCAAGGGTGAGTCCTCTGTCTGTATGTCGCAACGAGTGAATAATTAAACTGCCGGTAAAAACGACTCTCTATTAGCACAGGACCATGCCGTGCTGCATATGTTTACATGAGGTTCCGTCACATACATATTTGATGTAAAAGAATATGCATATCATTCGTGAATAGCAGCTATAATATCTGATTATAGCCTTGAAGTGAGTTACCATTTCCTTCTTGGAGTCAAAGTTACGTTAGTGAGGAGTCAGATTATGTTCCCCTTTTTGATTTATTTGTATGAATCTATTAGTAATTTTTTCTACCTAGGATTACGGATACACCAAGTCTTATTTGGGAACAAACTGAAATAGAAAGGGCTGTTGCCATTTAGCTGTTATGTTTTTTCGGAAATGTAAGTTGTTCTGACATACAGTGCTGTTTGTACAGGACTGTCGACAATTTGTTCTGCCCTTGATTTTCTACATGACACGAGTGCTAATGGACTTGCTGCTGAACTGAAGTAAAATGTTTTAATGGAAGAGTGTACAAATTACACACCAAATCGAGAGGCTTTATGTTTCTTGTTGTCTACCGTAGACTTGAAGTAGTTTGTTACGTTGACGCTCAAGCAGAAGTACTTCCTTTTTATTTTCCAAGCGTGAGACAACTGTTCGAATACAATACGTAATACAAACTGTAACGTAGCGAGTTAATCCGAGTTACGATATGTGCAGCAATGTATGGAGCCAGGAGCGCCAGTAATTGGAGGAGATTCGTTAGTTGTTTTTTTCCATTAGTTAGAACACACTTGGTACACCTATATCAGATAGGGCTTGTGGCAGTGAATCAACCTGCCAATAGACTGATACGAATATTTATTATCCCTATGCATCGGAATAAACTACAATAGTTGTTTCTATTATTGCTAAAATTATACACTTAAAATTTCATTTCGTTATTCTTCACAGTTTCGAAGAAAGAAAATTTTACCTACAAATCGCAAAAGACATTCTGGTGTTCCAAAGCCGATCTAGTAATAGCACTAGATTAACTTTCGACATCATAGGGAGCTATTATGAGACGTTCATCTGCTAACAATCAGCCGACTAGAAATATTCATTTATAACATTTGTGATTTTTATTCGATGTAATTTTGGAATCTTTTAAAATTAATATGTAGCCATATTTTGCTATGTGAGTGCGTGGGAGTGATTCAGAGAGTGAATGAGGAACATGTGAAAATTTAAAATGTTTTATTTTGTGAAGATGTATGTGAAATCCAAAAGTGTGAGAAAAATTTCTGATAAGAACCACGATTCATGTGACATGCGTCTGAGTGAGAATGCTTTAGTAAAATGCGGGCAGAAAAAAATTAGGAACGGAATAAGATTGTTGTTATTTTGGTTTATAACTAAATATAATATAGTAAATGGAAACTTTGCTGATGTAAAATTAGTTTCTAAACTGTGATTAGACAAGAGAGGATTTTGCTGCGGTATTCATTTAGAAATAGTGTTCTGACTGGTCGTTCAGATCAACAGCAAATCAGAACTGAGCTTCCCGCGCGGAGAGAGGCGTCTGTTACCTGTGCGAAGACACTGCATAGGGGAGTCGCCAGCGGATCATTGTACCGAACACATTATGTTACGTCGTTCTTCGTAAACAATATGTAAAACGAAGAATTATAGACGTAAACTGGATTTGGTAACAGTGTGTGAAAAATTCCTGTCAAACTTACAAAATCCACGATGCATTCGTGACAGAGTAGTATAGCGAGCACTTGTGTAAAGGAAGACAAATGAATCGACGGAACGTTATCTGGCGCAAAGTTGTCGGTCGGTGACTGTTTCGATCATGAATGATGTTCGGGACGAACTTGCACAATTCTGGTTGCTTTCTGCTAAATGTACCACATCTTTACCACAGTGAACTTGCACACAAATACAAGTGCAGACGTAAATACGGACATGACAGCGATTTAATGAGTCTTTGTGGCAACAGATAGTCAATAGAACTTTAAACATTTTCTATATGAAGGTAGAAGCCGAACGCCCGATATTTATCATGAACTTACAGGAAATGAATTTTAACTAGTGTATTGCGGCGTCTTTCTGGTAGGTATTGGGTGGGGATTTCCTTAACGCTGCTTTGTGCCACCTAGACAGTATCTACTACGACAGGGTGAAGGAACAAGGAACAGATAAGAAGCCTATCGAGGCTTGAACAGTGAGAATGTGATATCGATAAGAAGGCAAACCGAACCCCGCCCCACCACAAAACTTAGCGTCGTGGATGCCAGATGGGTAGAAGCCAGGTTGCAGTCATTGCCTGTACTTCACGTTGGACTGTGTTCATTTGATAAGTGCAACGGTGCAACATACAGACTAAATCAAATCCAAAGTTGGAAGAGGAATTATCGACTCGAAGTACAATGAGCCACTTAGTATATGAAGAAGAGGGACGTGGTATACGAAGAAACCGCAAGTGTTAACAGGACTCACCGTAGAGTGAGGGAGGGGTGTCTCCAGGCAAGTGATGTCCGTCGCAGCAGCCAACACACAGGGCGTCCCGACAGCTTGGAGTCGCCGTGTATTTGGCGACACAGCCCACATTTCCTTATACGCCTGATATGGCGCATATCAGCTCGTGGTTTATCTCTAGCGTCTGTCACCAGCGTCACGATTTATCTTAGTCCTAAGACATGTCTTGCTTTCAGAAACGCGAAACCTCAGGTTTCTTTCTGTGACCTTATTTGAACTGGTTACCGCGAGACTGCACAGTTCAGCAGCCCCGCACTGTGAACACATCAGTCAAAATAATGGGGCCCTCTCTACGACAGGTGTTGCTGCAGTCCTTACGGAGAGATGAATTCAGCTTCACGTGTCCAAATGACTGATGTCAATTGAAAAGCTCTAGACAGTTTTTTCTGTGAATAATGTAACTTCTTTTATTACAATCCGTGCTTCGGTAGCACTAGGTAATAAAGTTAAAAATTTTGCGTGTTCAATGGAAACTGCAAGGAGATTTACATTGTGTTTTGTCTGCTGAATGGCTTTTTGATATCATTACGAACCAGGATGAACAATGGACCCTCGCTTTTTCTGGCAGAATGTAGTTCAGCCTCGGAAAATTTATTATCCTTGGTCCCATCAAGAACTGTACTCCATGTTTCTGGTTTTTGAGGGATGGGCAGGATTAAACTGTGCTGTGAGGCACAGGCCTCCTAGCTGAAGCAAGATGAGAATACTGGACAGCGTGCCTAGTCTACGATGTTACTGCAGAGATCTGTGTAATCCAGAAGTAACAGTCTGTTATGTGGTTCTGTGGTTCTCGCCAGGTCATGGGAACGCACAATCGCTTGTGATGATATCCGGTTTTCAATCACCAACCTAAGAGCCTCACATATGAAAGACATCATATGTGTGGGGTCCAGGGTGTATTCTGATCTATTCTACAGCCAAAATAAAATTGGTATGATTTTCTAATCAGAGGGGTTACATTTCTGGTTTGAGATTTAAAAGTTACCTCTCCACTGACGTAACGAAAAGTGTTTGGGTGGTTAACACACGTATGGGGCATTGCAAGTATGCAAACGTAGTATATACAATCACAAAACAATAAAAAATTACGAAGTTGTAAAATACACTTGTCAATATAGTTTATAACGTGACAAACAAAGAGGGTATCAGGTTTCACTCATATAAACCTCTGAATAAATATTCTTCTAACGGGAAGATATTATTTCAATACAATAATTCCTGCAAATAACAGAAACAAATTATAGTATGGATTAAAAATAATTTAGCTTCAATCGACAGAAACAAATGCTAGTATCCAATAATAAATAACTTAGCTTAAAATATATTCACATTATTATAGTAACTGGAGTCCAATAGAGTGATTCTAACTTGATATTCAGAATTAGCAGATAGTTTCAAATTTTTCCTTGAAATGTTCGTGAGGTAAAATTCAAACTGTCAAGTGGCAGAAATTCCTGTGCTTTCCCATGTACCAGGCGATCAAAAAGTAAGTATAAATTTGAAAACTGAATAAATCACGGAATAATGTCTACAGAGAGGTACAAATTGACATACATGCTTGGAATGACATGGGGTTTAATTAGAACAAAAAAAAAATACAAAAGTTCAAAAATGTCCGACAGATGGCGCTTCATCTGATCAGAATAGCAATAATTAGCACAACAAAGTCTGACGAAGCAAAAATGAAGTTCTTTATAGGAAATGCTCAATATGTCCACCACCATTCCTCAACAATAGCTGTAGTCGAGGAATAATGTTGTGAACAGCACTGTAAAGCATGTCCGTAGTTACGGTGAGGCATTATCGTCGGATGTTGTGTTTCAGCATCCCTAGAGATGTCGGTCGATCACGATACACTTGCGACTTCCGGTGACCGCAAAGCCAATAATCGCAGGGATTGAGGCCAAGCATGACGAAAGTGACGGCTGAGCACACGATCATCATCAAATGACGCGCGCAAGAGTTCATGCGTCTAGCAGTGTGGGGTGGAGCGCCATCCTGCTTAAACATCGTACGTTCCAGCATGTGTTTAGCAGCCAGGCTGGGGATGATAAAATTCTGTAACATATCGGCGTACCTCTCACCCGTCGCCGGCCGGTGTGGCCATGCGGTTCTAGGCGCTTCAGTCTGTGAACCACATGACCGCTATAGTCGCAGGTTCGATTGCTGCCTCTGGCATGGATGTGTGTGATGTCCTGAGGTTAGTTAGGTTTAAGTAGTTCTAAGTTCTAGGGGACTCATGACCAGAGATGTTAAGTCCCATAGTGCTCAGAGCCATTTGAACCATTTCTCACCCGTCACAGTATCAGTTACTGACGTTTTGCTGTCTAGCGCCATCTGTCGGACATTTTGTGCATTTTTTTTGTTCTAGTATAACCCCATGACATTCCAAGCATGTGTGTCAATTTTTACCTATCTATCAACATTATTCCGTGGTTTATTAAGATTTCAAAAATTTATACTGCCTTTTTGATCACCCTGTATATTAATTTCGGAAACGCAGGCTATGACTGCTGCTTCCGCTCTGCCCATTGGTCAGACAGCTGTGGGACGGTGGCTGCCCTCTACCTCAGCTTTAGTCCGGCTCCAGACTGAGGGAGTGGACTCAGCCTGCGCCACTTCGGCCCACCACAGGGGCTGGACACAGTGTCCAGTGCTGGCAGCCAGAGGCACTCAGGCGTCCCGAGGACCTCCTGAGGACAGCGTGCGGGACGCAGAGACAGGAGAAATCCGGATTAAGAGCTGTTAGTTGGAACACTCTTTACAGTCACCATTAAGTTTAGTCTTCCATGTGCTTCTCAGTTACACTGTGTGTTGGGCAGCCTGCAGTCTATAAGTCACTCCTGACACTGAAGATTATTTATAATCATGTCCAAGAGGAGTTTGTTTTCGGACTACTTTAGTGAAGACGATGCAAACACTGAAAAGGAGTAAAATTCTCGAAAAGGTGAGCTCAAGTACACGAGGTATTTTCGTAGGACACTGAAAATATTTAGACATTGCTACAATTTATTACATAAGTATTATTAGATAAATAAAAACCTGACTACCTTACATACCGCTCTCGTTACATACAGGATGTGCGCACTCAGACTCGCCAGGGGCGGTGCCAGGTGTGGGATCCCTAGACCACTGTCCTGGCTGTAGGGGGCTTGAGAAGGGGCTCAGTGTTCTGCTGCCTGTTCCAAGGTTGAACAGTGGTCGGTAATGGTGTTATTCAACCAATTTATTTTACTTCTCCATATAATGGCTTAGGAGAATGTTTGTGTCTCCACATCACAAACACGCTAATTCTCTGTCTGTCTGCCTGTTTGTCTCTCTCTTTCTCTCTCTCTATCTCTGTCACTGCATGATGCTGCAACACCCAAACGATTCACCAAAGAACTCGCGACAGCTTGGTTTCATTAAAAAATATTTGCCTTTCAACGAATTCAAATGGTAATGGATGGTGGACAGAGATGTCTAGTTCTTGTCATGAGAAGACTTTCTGCGCAGAATGGTACACTTAATCTGATGAACATGTGAGAGACACATATTTAAGGCAGTTGAGTCATTGCATAGCCCAGAACGTATACTGGTTTCATGAAATACAAATGACAATTTTTTGCCACAAAAACATCCTCCCATACCTCACCAGCCTAAGTTTATCAGTCATTTGTGATACAGTTTTGGACGAGCTGCAGCAACCTGTTAGGATCCCAGCTGTGCAACCGTTGACCCTTGCAGCAGCCGCCACTGTCGGGGATGGTTGGTGTGGGCCTCCAGAATAGTGCCGTGTGTGGCATTCCAAATAGAGTTAAATACATTTTTGTAGATCCATCGCAGAAACGTAAATCCCTTCCTCTTTTCTTCGCATCTAATTTCCTGTGATCTTTAAACTGATTCGTAGTATTTTTGCACTTAGAGTATCTTCAGGTATAGTATAGGTCCTCATGCAAACATCACGTACTCCCGAAATTTATTAACCGGATGAAACGAGATTTTTTTCCTAATACTAGATATGATGATTACCTTGCTACGTATTTATACGGAGCTTTTTTTTAGCAAACCAAGAAAAAGAAGCAAGGAAGAAAGTTATTCCTCACCTGCTTAAAGTCATCCCAGGGTTACTCATTCCTGTACTTCATGACTTGGACTCAGAATGCAATTAAGCCTGACTTCTAAATCGTTTAGCGTGCACAGAATATTAGTGTCCTGTTCTACAGTCCAACGGAGTACATAAGTTCATATTGATTTCTATCGATCTCTTCATCCAGTTTCATGTAACTGGTTCATAATTTCGAAAATTCTCTTGGCCATTAACATGTGTGAGAAAATAGATAGCAGGTCTTTCTCGTAACATCTACACCACTGTGAGGAACATCCAGTACCCAATAAATGTTCGTGAACTCACAATATACTCACAGTATATCTGCTGTATCTGTTAATCTGTGTCTGCTATTTGCCACATATCTTGTGTGATGGAAGGGGATGGTCTGACAGTCCAGTGATATGTCGAGATTGCAGGCAGAGTCTCAGCCAGGGATTTCTTATCGTCGACGAATTTCTTTTCGTCTGAATTCAGAATCCCGCGGGCCTCTGGCTTGCTGCCCCGTTCTCCACCACCTCTCCCAGTTCGTTCTCCAGCTGCTCGGTCCTTCACACTGTGCGAGACGGCACCCATTCCCGTCAATTCAGGCGCTGCTGCTCCTGATGGACACAGAACGGAAAATTCCTATGCTGCTTGAACGCATGGGAAATTTCGATAACAGATGTTCGCGTATCAGCTTATCTCATACGTGGAGTGCTGATTGCCAGGTGCGCCGTTTGTAGATGAATCCCATTAAACGTGAGAGCACACTCACCTCGACGTGTTTCTCTTTTTGTACAGACAATGTAAATCTTTGTCATTTTGGGATTTTTTTTGTTATTGTGTAAGAAACTATCCTGTTGTCAGAATCGCGAAACCTCAGAATTCTTTCCCTGACCTTTTGGAACTGGCTGCTGTAGGACTGCACAGTTCAGCAATCCCCCACTGTGAACACATCAGTCAGCGAGTTGGGGCGTCCTTTCTACGATTGGTGTTGCTGCAGTCCTGACACAGAGATTAATTCCGCTTCACGTCTGAGAATGACTGATATCAAACGGAAACCACAGCAGAAACTTTTTTCTGTAAATAATGTTACTGTTTGTATAACTCGGTGCTTCGGTAGCACTGGGTAACAAAATTAAACTTTTTGTGTGCTACATGGAAACTGAAAGGTGATTTATATAGTGTTTTGTCTGCTGATTTCAGATCTGTTAAGTTTTTTCCCTAATGGGCATAGATTGTTTTTAACAAATACATTTAAAATCGATGAAATTTTATATTAATTCAACGCTGAAGAACACTATGTTTGTCTATAGTTCCTAGCGTGTACATTTTAATGAAGCATGTTTATCTATTATACGCCAAAGTTGGAGGGGAAGACGTCTAAACGTGAGTGCAAGAAACAGAGTTTTACAGTCATATTATAACCAAGATTCCTATAATTCTCAATAAGCATAGTTATCAGCATTATAGTTTCACAGGAAGTACTTTAGAACGCTTTGAAAGGATCTCCATGCAGCTGCCTCACATTCATTCAAACTTTCTTCGAATGCAGCATTACTCATTAGTCCCATTGAAGCAAAGCAAGCGCTGTATCATGTATAAGATACAGAGGCGAGCGAGTGCACGGGACTTACCCTAGTTCACTGCTAGTAGCGTCACGTCATCGTAACGCGCCTGCATATAGTATTGCACCACATTTAACATAAAAGTAAAAATTAAGATTTGTGTGTAAAACTTTGTTAAAGTATAGTTCTATGTAATAATGTTTCAGGTAACAAATCTTAATGTTATAAAAATTAGTAGTTTACGTAAAATTCACGTTTTGAAAGAAAAATAGGAGGCGCTAAATAATGACGCTAGGAAGCCAAAATTTGGTGAGAAGGTGCAGTAAGAAGTCATTAATGAGTGGTGCTGGTTTCCAAAACCATAAAACTAAAATTGACTCCAGAATCCGCGTTTTCGGAAAAATCAGAGGCGCGAAATAATAGAGCTACAATATTGAAAATTGGTAGGATGCTTCAGTTCACCCTAATAATAATAATGGAAATACCACAATCAGTTACCTCTTCTAGTTTTTTTAGTAATTTAGTAAAAACTACTTTTGTGAGTAAAATGTACATAAGCATTATAGATTAAGTACTTTAAATTTTAATGATAAAACAAATTCTTTAAGACCAATGATCAGATAGGACAATTAACAAAGCTACACCAAGTTTTAGTCTTGTAGCATAATTAACAGCTGATACAAGTCTTGATAAAGCTATGGTTCAGAGGTAACAATCTACCGTTAGTTCCATTGTAAAAATTCTAGAGAGTAAAGTTTTAATTTTAGCGGGCTGAGATTTTCTACGTGCTTCTGTACTGCTCAGATGTATGTATACAAAAATTGAGAAGTTTGTAAAGCTATTATTAAATGTGATATTTAAGATTATGTGCCTGAGATAGCGATCATTTGGAGGCTGCAGGCATCTGCATAGGAACGGAAAGAACAGATGCTCTCTTGGCGGTACGCGCCGGAGCTATATAAAAAGAGCGGCAGAGGCAGTAGGAAGCTCACTCCGCATTAGACCAACGCCTAGTCCACGCGAGCTTAACGTCCGATCGCGCCTCGCCTCGGGTGACGTCATAGCGGGCTGTGACATGCGCGTACTTAGCAATGTAAACGGACATTGAAAATCGCGAGGACTGTACACCGTCCTGGATCGTTTAGACTTCGGTAACAAACTGTTATTGTGCCGTCCGTGTGAAGTATAATTCCGCGTGGCAAGTGGTGACTAACTCCACTTTTAAGGCGAGCATTAATCCTTTTTTTTAACATTATTGCGAACTATTAATAGAGCACCGTTAGTTAGAGTAATGAACTATTCGGGAGGAACTTGCTGTAGAAGTCGCCTCTGAACTATTAAACGATTGGCTGAATTAACAATATTTAATGTCTTTAGCATTTTCAGAAGTTTCGAGTAATTTGTGTGAGCCTTTAAGATAATAAAATCTTGTTTGGAACTTTAAATTTTATTGAAGCAGCCCTAATCTCGTGAAGAACTATGGATATTTTTCGTTTAGCTGGGCTGTACAGGAATGTGGCCGTGCAGACTGGGAACTAAGGTCAGTAAGTTTCCCTTCGCTTTCTGACTGGCCACCAAATTAGTTGCCAGGCTCGCGTGATTTAAGGTGGCAATGTTCAACTTTCATTCAACATTAAACAACGACGTCTTCGCCGTCCCACATATGTTGCATCGGCAATAGTCTGTTACGTGAAATGAACATTCAAACAACTCATTCGACAACTTCTTCGCCGCCCCACATATGGTGCTTATCGGCCGGGAAAACTGAATTAAAAGCAAATAAAAGTGCTCGATGTGTGAAAGCGATTGGTATAAATTAACGAACTCGGTAGGCAATAACAGGACACTGAATTGAACTAGTGTGGGAACAGTGTTACCAGTAAAGGCGGGTGTAGTGTATAAACAATAAGCTGTACGTTGGTTAGTGACGATGGTGAGGAAGGCGACGATGCTGGATCGCGGCTGCCGACGGCGCTGAGACTAAAGGAAGACGGTGCGTCATCGCGGAGCTGCGCTGATCTGCGAGACAGCTGCCGGCTGCGCCGAGCGGTCAACGGTGCCTTGCTGCCCCCCCCTGGAGCTATTGCAGTAGGCGATTCCTGTGGCGGTACTCGACGCTACAGCTGCTGCTGCTGCCTTCAATACGTCGCGACGCGTCGCATCACGATTGCTGGTACACCGCGACGACATCATTCGTCGAAATCAAGCATTTAAGTTAAGTCAAAGACTTTTAAAATATTTATTAACTGCTGCTAACAAACTAAAAGATATGGAAAGTAGTGTACATTTCAGAAGGGAACCGGTCTCTGACCAAGAATCCTCAGGATCAGGAATTGAGTTTAATGAGGATGGTTCCATTAATCCCTCAAATATTGAACTAGAACGTAATTTGTCACCAGTAAATTATGACTTTAATTTAAATGAGAGTGCAGGGATGCAATCAATAAGTGAAATAGAAGTCAAAAGGGAGCCAGTAGAGTTGCTAACTTTGTCAGGTAGTGAAACTGAGCTCAATATATCTCCAGATCAGTCAAGTCAAGAGATACAAAGTATCAAGGTAGAAGCTCCGGATTGGATGCAAATACTGTTTGCCAAACTCGAATCAAACCAAAATAAAATTGAGGCTAAAATTGAGGATAGTAATAAAGAACTAAAAGAAGAACTGCAATCAAAATGGAATAGTTTGAATTATAAGATAGATGCTATTCATCATGACATTCAAGTAAAAGTAGGGCAACAGTTAACTAAAATGCATAGTACTTTCAAATGTGAAATAGATCAAATTCAAAAAAATTATCAAGAGGCAGATGAACTTTTGGAAGAGAGGTTGTCCGAAAGATTGAGCAACGAGTCCAAACTTTGCTCTGACAAAGTTAAAGAGGTACAAATTAAAGTAGATACTTGTCAGAAAAACATTGAGAAAGTAAAAGAAACCTGTACCGAAATTCGTGGTGCAGTGGAACAAAGATGTTCTGCCAGGATAGAAGCAGTAGAGTCACAAGTAGAGGAATTAAATACTAACATTGCTAACCTAGAAAATAGAGTAACCTCTGTTAATTCTAGTCATTCTACTGTACAGCATGTGACTTCAGTTGACGCCGCTTTTATAGGGTGTCGACAGTTTTTGCGCTTTGATCCTGATAAGTACATTCACCCTCTTGAATTTTGGAATGACTTTGAGGGTGTTCTCCCCAACACTTGGTCAGAAAGAGAAAAAATTTCATTTATAAGAAGTCATTTGTCAGGTGATGCTTTGCGATGGTCAGCGGATGTAATGATCAAATGTAAAACTTTATCTGAATTTAAGTCTGCATTTCTCAACGAATACTGGTCACATAACAAACAAAATGATGTGTTAAGGGAATTCTGGAGTGGTAAGAAGTTTTTCCCAGGGCGTGAATCAGTAAAGGATTTCGCTAGGAAGTGGGTTTCAAGACTGTCACATTTGACAGAAAAGATGAAGCCAGATATGATAATTATGGGTTTAGAAGGTAAGCTGCCGTGGTACTGGCAGAAGAGGATCATTTCCGCCCCTAGAGATAATATAGACAAATTTATTGAATATCTGGAAAGAGTGGAAAGAGTAGCTGCTGCTGAGGAGCAGGTGCAGCAGAATAACAAATCTTCTAACAATCACGTACAAAATAATGGAAACGTGAACGTTAGAAATATGGAAGTTAGGCACACCAAAACAAACTATCGAAACCAAAGCCGTGGCAGAGGAAGAGGGGGTAGATACTCACCATGCTTTCGTAACAACTACTATGACGAAAGTGGAGAAGTAAATACTATGCCATTAAAACAAGAAGGGAGTCATGATGCTACTATATCTAGTGGTGTCACAGATGAACACAACAGGCTGCGTGTGGGAAACTAAATCCCGTCTATGAGGAAACTGGCGCTCACCAGGCGGTAACAGTAACACAGCCAGTAACGGAAACACAGACAATCAGCCAACATACACAGACAGACAACATGGATGACGAAATAAATACAGATAATACCAGTGATGTGTTAAGACACTCTCACAAAATAGTGGATAGTATTTTGGATACACTAGAAAAATGGGTCAAGGAAGAACAGGAACTCAAGGTAGATAATGGGGAAGAAATAGATAATGGGTTTGAGTCTGATGGGAATAATGATGAAGTAAAAGCTTACATCTTCGATGAAAATGGCAATCTAAAAGCTGAAGTAGAAGTAGCAGAAGTAGAATCAGTACTGCAAAACTTTAGAGAGGAGGAAATGATGAATGAAGGGGGTAGAAATAGTAACGAGGTGAAAGAATCTAGTAGCTGTGTAAACGTGCCACAAAGGGTTGAAGGTGACGACATTCTTATGAACAGCAATATTGCGCAGGGACGCAGTTGCTCAGAGGTAGAGGATAGTTTGGCTGATGTGCAGCAAACAAAAGTAGAAAAAGTCGTCAGATGCTTCGATTTAAAGTTAGTGGACAGATTAGAGAAAGCAGCTAAGATTATAGAGCATGATGAGCCCCAGGATGTAAATGTAAACGTAATTGCAACTGATCAGAATTACTTTAGCTGGAAGAACTAGAACGAGATTTATTAGACGAGGTGTGTGAGCAACCTGTTCAATGTAAAATAACTCACCCTGTTATCAAAGTAAACATATCAGGAGTCACTGTGCGTTGTCTGCTTGACAGTGGCAGTGAAGCAAGTGCTTTATCACAAACATTTTTTGACACCATACCCAATAAAGAGAAGTTAACAGTTATGAAAGTAAGTGGCTTAAAGATTATAGGTGCTACTGGAAAAGTCTCTAGACCAGTTCAACACGAAGCTTTGATACCCATTGGTATAAATGACGTAGTAATAGATCATCCTTGTTTGATTGTGCTAGGCTTAAGTGTTGATATGTTGATTGGTACTGATTTCTTATCAAAGTACCAGGGAAAGATCAATTTTGATCAGAACAACTTAATTTTAACTTTACCTGACTCTAAAGTGATAAGAGAGTCTTTTATAGGAAGTCATATAGGCGGTAGTAATGAAACTTGGGAACTGCCTATTAGAGTAATAAAGAATAAAGGATACTTGCAGGAAAATTTGGTTTTCAGTGAGAATGAGGAAAGTGCTAAGGTTGAAGAGAGACACATCCTAAAGGAAATAGAGGAAAAGGTACAATCAACAAAGCAAATTGCTGACGAACAAAGATACAGAGGTGAGCTAGTGCTGGTCAAAACAAAAGAAAAATCAAAGAAAATTTCTGCAGAAACTAAAAAGTTTATGCATGTATATCATGGACCATTTAGAATAGTAAGTAAACCTCATGCAAATGCCTATCGTTTGGAATATCCAAAGAGTAAGAGAGAACTAGGTCTAAGAAATATTGTGGATCTAAAGGAATTTAAAATTAACAGTAATTAATTACTGTAGGGAGTCTGCCACTCTTTGGCGGATACACGGTTTGGCGTACCGTGCAGTCCCAGCTGGGTGAAACTTTATTTCCTTTTCAAGTTTCATTCCCTTCTTCTGGTCTATCATAACAGGTAAGAATCACATATGTCATCATGTTGTATATATGCTATTAGGTTTTAAGTATTCTTAGTAAGGATCTACCTAGTGAATGGCAAAACAAAAGTCTGAGTACCAATAAGAGGCAAACATGGCTAAAATAAATAAATTTAAATATTTCATGTAATTGTAAAGGGTTAGAAACTACAACTAAGAGAGACACTTTGCAGTATACGAAGTACGGTATGAATATGAATAATCCATGACATTATGCAGAAGGTAGTATGTTGCTAGAAATAAGGTTGTCTGAAGGAAAACAGCGTAAGAAGGTAATGCTCATAGAGGCAAGCAATGGCGTTTTAGAATTAAATAAATGGAGATGTGTGGAAGTGGTGTGAGGATCGCACCAAATATATAGAAACAGGACGTCAATAGGCTGACAAAAGGAAAAGGGAGAAAGAAGTGGAGAAATGAAGTATTTTTGAATCTGGAAGAAAAGGGAGAAAATGAATAAGGTGAAGAAGTGAAGTAAGTAAATTGAAGTAAATGATGTAGGATTAAAGAATAATTCCCTCACGTCTCGTGAAATGGTGAAAAACGCTAAATCTTGCTTGAGGCAAATAAATAGTTAAACAGACAACAGAAACACACAAATATTGGAAAATGCAGAAATTTGGAATCGGTATACTGAAAATAACTAATTTCTTTAGTAATTCATACAATAAAGCAAAGTGCTGGTCAGCAAATGACTTCTTTGATGAACTAATCCATACGATAATTAAGCCAGAGTACATTAAAACTAAAAGGTTACTCAATTTTCTAAGTTGAA
The DNA here is from genome assembly GCF_023897955.1 of Schistocerca gregaria. Lineage (NCBI taxonomy): Eukaryota > Metazoa > Arthropoda > Insecta > Orthoptera > Acrididae > Schistocerca > Schistocerca gregaria. The sequence goes on from NC_064927.1 coordinate 53,004,555, forward strand.
GCAAGATCTTAATATATTAATTTGCTAAAAGAATTTTCACTATTTAGGAACCTAAAAGATTATTTATGAAAGAAGAAAGTAGGAGCTATTGTATCAGATACGACTTAGTGCTAAATGTCTTTCTGACAACTTCACAATTAGTAAAATAGTGCCAGAATATAAACTATAAAATGCACTTTGTCCTACCTTAGATATAAGTTGAAAACAGAAACTTAGACTGTATTGTCTGTTTCTCAGGGACATGCAGGCTGCATGAATGACTGACAACAAGCGGTAGGGAGATTGGAAGTAGAGACGCAAACCACAGTGAATACAATTTCCTCCCACAATTTTGTCAATCAGTGAAATTAAATGAGTGTTACAATAGGACACCCACCACAGTGCCGAGTATTATAGTAAAAGAAAAATGTGAGTGCGTTGCAGTGATAAAAGTCGTGTGTATTTTCTTTTTCAGGAAGAGACTGATTTTAAAGAAAAAAAAATAACTATTTTGTAACCATTGAAAAATTTATATTTCCATGTAAATGTATGTAAATAGTTTGTGAATGTCTTCTGTACTAGGTTTTCTATGTGTATATGAGTATGGTTATTTTGTGTATGTAGTAATAAGGAATTTCCTAAGAAGAAGCAACTTAAGTTGAAAGAGGTATACTAAAGTAATCCATCGCTTGTTTGTTCTTTTAGAAATTTAATTTTGTTCAAAAATAGATTTTCACGAAAATTAAAAAGGGGGTGATGAAGCAAAGCAAGCGCTGTATCATGTATAAGATACAGAGGCGAGCGAGTGCACGGGACTTACCCTAGTTCACTGCTAGTAGCGTCACGTCATCGTAACGCGCCTGCATATAGTATTGCACCACATTTAACATAAAAGTAAAAATTAAGATTTGTGTGTAAAACTTTGTTAAAGTATAGTTCTATGTAATAATGTTTCAGGTAACAAATCTTAATGTTATAAAAATTAGTAGTTTACGTAAAATTCACGTTTTGAAAGAAAAATAGGAGGCGCTAAATAATGACGCTAGGAAGCCAAAATTTGGTGAGAAGGTGCAGTAAGAAGTCATTAATGAGTGGTGCTGGTTTCCAAAACCATAAAACTAAAATTGACTCCAGAATCCGCGTTTTCGGAAAAATCAGAGGCGCGAAATAATAGAGCTACAATATTGAAAATTGGTAGGATGCTTCAGTTCACCCTAATAATAATAATGGAAATACCACAATCAGTTACCTCTTCTAGTTTTTTTAGTAATTTAGTAAAAACTACTTTTGTGAGTAAAATGTACATAAGCATTATAGATTAAGTACTTTAAATTTTAATGATAAAACAAATTCTTTAAGACCAATGATCAGATAGGACAATTAACAAAGCTACACCAAGTTTTAGTCTTGTAGCATAATTAACAGCTGATACAAGTCTTGATAAAGCTATGGTTCAGAGGTAACAATCTACCGTTAGTTCCATTGTAAAAATTCTAGAGAGTAAAGTTTTAATTTTAGCGGGCTGAGATTTTCTACGTGCTTCTGTACTGCTCAGATGTATGTATACAAAAATTGAGAAGTTTGTAAAGCTATTATTAAATGTGATATTTAAGATTATGTGCCTGAGATAGCGATCATTTGGAGGCTGCAGGCATCTGCATAGGAACGGAAAGAACAGATGCTCTCTTGGCGGTACGCGCCGGAGCTATATAAAAAGAGCGGCAGAGGCAGTAGGAAGCTCACTCCGCATTAGACCAACGCCTAGTCCACGCGAGCTTAACGTCCGATCGCGCCTCGCCTCGGGTGACGTCATAGCGGGCTGTGACATGCGCGTACTTAGCAATGTAAACGGACATTGAAAATCGCGAGGACTGTACACCGTCCTGGATCGTTTAGACTTCGGTAACAAACTGTTATTGTGCCGTCCGTGTGAAGTATAATTCCGCGTGGCAAGTGGTGACTAACTCCACTTTTAAGGCGAGCATTAATCCTTTTTTTTAACATTATTGCGAACTATTAATAGAGCACCGTTAGTTAGAGTAATGAACTATTCGGGAGGAACTTGCTGTAGAAGTCGCCTCTGAACTATTAAACGATTGGCTGAATTAACAATATTTAATGTCTTTAGCATTTTCAGAAGTTTCGAGTAATTTGTGTGAGCCTTTAAGATAATAAAATCTTGTTTGGAACTTTAAATTTTATTGAAGCAGCCCTAATCTCGTGAAGAACTATGGATATTTTTCGTTTAGCTGGGCTGTACAGGAATGTGGCCGTGCAGACTGGGAACTAAGGTCAGTAAGTTTCCCTTCGCTTTCTGACTGGCCACCAAATTAGTTGCCAGGCTCGCGTGATTTAAGGTGGCAATGTTCAACTTTCATTCAACATTAAACAACGACGTCTTCGCCGTCCCACATATGTTGCATCGGCAATAGTCTGTTACGTGAAATGAACATTCAAACAACTCATTCGACAACTTCTTCGCCGCCCCACACCATTACTTGTGAACCAATAAAAATACTTGCATTAATCTTGACGTCACTGTTCCTAAGGTGTTTAGTTTCCAGAAACTCAAGTCCTTTCCGAGAACGATCCATCGCTTTGACAAAATCCTTGATCAAGACCAGCTTGAATTGTACTGGTGGAGGATAAATATTCTCTAATTTCACAAGTCGCTGATTAACTAAAATTTTCGTCCCAGCAGTGGGAGTTTCTCTCTCTATGGATACTGTTTCTTAAGGTAGTGGTCTTTTCTGTCCCTAGTGTCCCACTCACAAACAGATCTTCATGGTTCCTAGTGGTAACCCAAGAAGCAGGACTATCACCTTCAGGTCCTCACATATATGCTATTCATAGGTATCATATTTTATACTACTCAGCACAAGCTTCATGTTGTCATATGATTCCTTCGTATATCCAGCATATGTAAGAGATATCGAAGGATATTGGCGACCATCGCGCAGAAGACCTTCTTTGAAATAAATCTTACAAGGATCAATGCAAAGTCGTCATTCAGTGGGATTGTCCGGATGCCCAATGATTTCAAATAAACTCTCCACCCTTAGAGAAAAGATATTCAAACTGTTGATGTGTTTTACGAAAAAACATATCCTTGCTTTTTTATCTAGAACGTTCCAACCTTTCATCCTTGAAACCACAGTCGCAACTTGTGTTTTTTTAAAGTCAGCATCACGAACCAAATTGTTTAATTCAGACTGTGTAATCATATGAGGTTCAAATCACATGTTTGTGTCTGAAAACAGTGGATCCTGTTTTTCACTATCAGAATGTACCTCAATTCGGAAAAGTCATTATCCTTGGTCTAATCAATATCTATATTCCATGTTTCTGGTCTATCAGGAATGGGCACTCTTGAACTGTGCTGAGAGGCACAGGCCTTGTAGCTGAAGCAAGATCAGAACACTGTACAGTGTCCATAGTCTTCAATGTCACTCCAGAGACCTGTGTTATCCAGAAGTAGCTGTCTGCTATGTGGTTCTGTGGAAACGCACAGTTGCATGTGAAGAGATCCGGTTTTCAATCGCCCACTAAAGAGAGTCACACATGAAACACGTGATATGTGTGGGACCCCGGATATATACTGAGCCCCATCATACACCCTAAATAAAATTACATTTCTCGTTTGAGATTTAGAAGTTACCTCTTCACAGATGTAACGAAAGGTGTTTGGATGGTTAATACACGTACAGGGAATTGTTAGTATCCAAACATACTTAATACAATCACGACACAATACAAAAATTAAAAAGTTCTCAATTACACTTGTCAGCAAAGTTTATAACATGACAAACTTAGAAGGTTTCCGATTTCACTGATATACGCCTCTGGTTAAATATTCTTCTAACAGGGAGATATTACACTCATCAAAAAAGGTTTGAATCACCCCGGTTCCCAGAAGTCCTGAAGATAGACGTTGACTATGGATATTTTAGCACAGACACAGTCCCTTTGCCTGTTCAGAGATGTCACTAAACCCGCCCAAAGATGTAAAGAAGCATGTGTGAGCAACGCTTGTTACACAGAGACGGTCCGACAGCCGATCAGTTCCAGTCATTCCACCAGGAAGGAGATACACGGCTCGTGTTGTCTGCAGTTCAAACTTGCCTAAACGCTCAATACAGCGGTTCGATCAGTCCGCATTGTTACTTTGTGCCAGGAAGGGCTCTCGACATGGGAAGTGTCCAGGCGTCTCGGAGTGAACCAAAGCGATGTTATTCTGATATGGAGGAGACACAGAGAGACATGAGCTGTCGGTGAAATGCCTCGCTCAGGCCGCCCAAAGGCTACTACTGCAAGGGATGACCGTTACCTACGGATTATGGTTCGAAGGAACCCAGACGGCAACTCCACCATGTTTAATAATGCTTTTCGTGCAGCCACAGGAAGTCCTGTTACGACTCAAACTGTGTGCAGTAGGCTGCGAGATGCGCGACTTCTCTCCCGACGTCCGTGGCGAGGTCCATCTTTGCAACCATGACACCTTGCAGCGCGGTACAGATGGACGCGACAACATGCCGAATGGACTGCTCAGGATTGGCATCACATTCTCTTCACCGAAGAGTGTCACATATGGCTTCTACCAGACAATCGTCGGAGACGTGACTGGAGGCAACCCGGTCAGGTTGAAGGCCTTTCACACATTGTCCAGCGAGGTAGAGGTTCCCTGCTATTTTGGGGTGGCATTATGAGCGGCCGACGTACGCTGCTGGTGATTATGGAAGGCGCCGTAACGGCTGTACAATAAGTGAATTACGTCCTCCGACCGACAGTGCAACCATTTCGGCAGAATATTGGCGAGGCATTCTTCTTCATGGACAATTCGTGCTCCCGTCGTGCACGTCTTGTGAATGACTTCCTTCAGGATAACGACATTGCTTGAGCAGAACCCTGTCTAAAATGCCTGGGATGAATTGAAAAGGGTTGCTTATGGACTACGTGACCGACCAACCACTCTGAGGGATCTATGACAAATCGCCATTGAGTAGTGGAACAATCTGGACCAATAGTGCATTGATGAACTTGTGGACAGTATTCCACGACGAATACAGGCATGCATCAATGGAAGAGAACGTGCTACTGGGTATTAGAGGTACCGTTGTGTAATTCAGTCCAGGCCCACCCCTGAAGGTCTCGCTGTATGGCGGTACAACGTAAAATGTGTATTTTTCATGAGCAATAAAAAGGGCAGAAATGATGTTTATGTTGATCGCTATTCCAATTTTCTGTATAGTATCCGGAACTTTCGGACCCGAATTGATATGTGTATTTCATTAAACATAGTTGTAAGAGGAAGATATTATTTCAGTACATTAGGACCTGCAAATTACAGAAACAAATGTTAGTATGAAATAATAAATAATTTAGCTTCAAATAACAGAAACAAACGTTAGTGTAAAATAATAAATAATGTAGCTTAAAGTACATTCATATTATTATACTAACTGGAGTCTAATAGAGCGATTCCCACGTCATAAATAGCGGACAAAATGCGTTACAAAAAATTGGATCCCGAAAGAGCAATTCTAACTTAATATTCATATCCAGCACAACGAAACAGACAATAACTAATGAAAATCCCTCATTTAACAAAAATCACTGTTTATCGCAGTAATTTACGGGTGTATTATTGCAGCGTTATGGCACGGGAGTTTCAGGTAGAAATGGATTCCTTCCGCTAACATGCCTTACAACTTTAAATTTTTTTCCCTGAAATGATCGAGAGACCAAATTCAAAATACCAAATGTCAGAAATTTATGTACTTCTCAATGTATATAAATTTCCGTAGAAGATCGGAAACGCAGGCTATGACGTACAGATGGAAACTAGGTGTGCTCCCGCCTGTGTCCTCAGTTACACTGTGTGTCGGGCAGTCTGCGCTTTATCAGCCGCTCCTGACACTGAAAAGTATTCATGATCAAGAGGACTCTGGATTTGGCTACTTTTGTGAAGACGACGCAAACACTAAAAAAGTGTAAATTCTTCGAAAAGATGTGCTCAAGCGCACGAAGTATTTTCGTAGGGCACTGAAAATCTTTAGACATAGCTACAATTTATTAGATAAATAATTTCATTTTGTACGTAAATCCTACAAACAAAAAACATGCCAATTTTTCGTACTCAGAAATGATCATTACATACATTCCACTCGAACATGACAACTGGCTCTCGTCACACTTTGTCTTTGTTTCCAATAAAACCACATGCTTCACATCCACGTGATTATCTTCTGGCTGCTGGCGCCAGAATTCATAACTAGGTGGTGCTTTTGAAATACGGTCGCTTCTCATTGAGTGTGGTGTGCGTACTGTAAGAGCTTCGGCACACTCACCATCAGATTATTTGACTTGTCGCTCTAACGAAGTAGGCGGGTGTCAGCAATATGTCTCTTGGTCTTATCGTAGCGTGTTTATCTTCTGCCGTTACGTCAGACGATAGAAATGCCACTTGCACGCTTAGAGTAGCAGATTGACGGTGACCAACTTTAAACAGAACTTGATTAATTTTCACACATTATTAAAATAATAAAAAGGCGTAGATATTACGAAACTTGATTCTGGATGCTGTTTACAATTGACAATCTGAAGTTCCTTTGGTCTTGGTAGGTTAATCTTATGCTCACATCTCTCTGACACTTGACAAAGTGTCTATACATTTCTCTTCATGGATATGTACAGGAATTTGATAATCTTATTAGGCGCAGACTGAAACTTGACTATAGACTGGTACAAACAAATGCAGACTAATGCAGACTGACTAATCGGAGGTATGTACACTCGTTATAATACCTCGCGCGTTCAGGTATCACTGCGCGAGTGTGATCCGCGAGGAGAAAAGGTTCTACATTAGCAGCAATCTCATTGGCTGCATTACATATTAACACGTGGATCGGCGGAAGCAGAATTTGGTCCGTCTTTATGGCAGCGCCATCTCGTAGTGTGGAGACGGACGAGCGCTGCGCCTGCGATGTTGCGCTTAGCGGGGCACTGAAGTGGGAAAGTTGTGTGCGCTCTGACTACGCGGAACTATGTACACAGCATTGAGAGATCCCCAGTATGAGTTTTATTGTTTCCCAATCTTCCTTTATTACTCTTTTTCCAGTTCCTTTATAGGAAACATACTATCTTTAAACGTTGTTATTCAATCTTAACCACTTAATTATTTCCTCATTTCATGGCATAAACACTTTATTTTCGATGTTCATTTGCTTTAAAAAAGCGCCGCATTCAGCCTTTTTCCGTCTCATTTAGTAAACGCAAGAGCTTACAACCACAAAAAACCTTTCAGGAGTACAAATTTTATCGCCAGTGCAGGGTGTGGCTCATTAGCACTCGTACTTCAGTCTTTGTGATTCGAGGAAAATTCTTAGACGTACTTCAGATACATGATGAATTGCCTGATAAAGAAAATGCACGCCTCCTGAAGTGTTTTGTTTACTGTTGTCATATCACACTTGTGACGTGGTGACTGTCTCCACAGATCTCCTTAGTTGATAAGGAACCTCTGTTACAGATATCTTGGCAATTTCTGAGTGTCTAGGACGATGACACAGTACTTATTTTGAATAATATGCCCCAGGTTTTGCGCCAAATGTAGCACAAATTTCGATAGAGCTGAGTCACTTAACAAAAATCCGGCTTTCAAATTCCAGTAGAAACAGCTAATGAAGAACTCAGAAAAATATCCATCCTTGGATGTTTTGAAGTTTTTTTCCACTTAAGCGTCATGAGATTTTTATCCGAAGAGCGAAGACTGCTGCATCATGTCAACGCAATTGCAGCAAATTGAAGATGGTAAGAAACTACTCAAAGTCGATTATAGGTAGAGAAGACTGTCAGGTTCAGCTATCCCGTTGATGGAATACGACACAGCTGCTAAATTTGATATCAGTGACACAGTCAATGAGTCTGCCAATGTCCCCAGGCAAATAGTCAATCTTGCTACATGATTCTTGAACAAGGTGTTGTCAATGATTATTTTCTTCCCGCCTGTGTCCTCCTACTATTTTCCCCTTGTTACTTTTCCTACTACTGAATTCAAGTCACCCATCACAGTTAAATTTTCATCTCTTTTAATTATCGAAATAATTGCTTTATCTCGTCATATATTCCTTCAATCTCTTCTACATCTGCGGAGATTGTTCGCATATATTGTCGTGCTAATGTAGTACCTGTTGGCTTCGTGTCTCTCTTCGCTACTGTAATGCTTTCATTACGCTCTTCGTGGCATGGTCCCCGCATTCTCATTTTCTTATTCGTTGTTACTCCTGCCATATCCCTATCTGATTTTGTTTTGATTGTTTTTATAACCTCACTAAAGCTCCTGTTCTCGACGCTATTGAATTTTGCTAATCACCGCTATATCCACCTTTAACTATCCATTACCCTATTTAAATTTTCCGCCGGCCGCTGTGGCCGAGCAGTTCTAGGCTTTTCAGTCCGGAACCGCGCCACTGCTACGGTCGCAGGTTCGAATCCTGGCTCGGGCATGGATATGTGTGATGTCCTTAGGTTAGTTAGGTTTAAGTAGTTCTAAGTTCTAGGGGACTGACGACATCTCATGGTAGGTTCCATAGTGTTCAGAGCCATTTGAAATTTTCCGTTCCCCCCTCTCAAATTAAAGGATGTCTAACAACCAGTGATCCGAACGAGAGACTGTTTTACACCTGAAACATTTATCTGAGAGGAAGCTATCGTCGTTTAACCTCACAGGACGGTAGCTCGCCCTTGCCAAAACAAGAAAAAATGCTACTCGGGATGGCGCAGTGGTTGGCACACTGGACTCTTATTCTGGAGGTCGACGGATGCGGTATGCATAAGGCCATCCTGATTTAGATATTTCGTGATGCCCCCCAATCGTTCCAGGCAACTGCCGACATGCTTCCTTTGAAAGACAACATCAGGTTTCCTCCCCCATCCCTGAAACACTCCGAGCTTGCGCTCCGCCTCTAATGACCTCGTTGTCGACGGGTCGTTGAAGCAGCATCTTTCTTCCTTCCCTCCCTCCTTCCTTCCTTTCTTCAAGCAAAAAAGAGTATCACAACTGTAGCTTCCCCTTGATTGTGGCCGTTCGCAGTACCATAACAGCAAAATCATGTTGAGTGAAGTTCCAAGTTGATATTCCTGTAGCTCTGGGTTTATTCATCGATAGTAATTGTTATGCGCAGTTCATTATTGCTATTCGAGTTTGCATATTGCCATTTAGTTATTTGGAGATAGTGGAGGTGTGGACGCTAGAAAGTGGAGTGCCAAGTAGATAAATCGGTACTTTACCGACATATTCTTGTGGAGTGACAGCAGCGAAGGCAGCCATTGGACAGAGCACGGCAAGAAAATGGTTTTCTCGTTTTAATGCGTATGGTTTTGGCATTAGTGTCCCTCGACGCTCAGAATGACATTAGCGTTCTAACGAAGAACTTTTATACCCATTAATCTAGGATGGTTCAAGTCACTGTACTTGAGAACTGGCAAATGTGATGAACTGATCATTCCAACATCGTGCGACATTTTCATCCAATGGGGGGGGGGGGGGGGGCTCAAAAATATACTGTGTCGGTACTGTATGCTCCATGCCAAAATCACAAAAGTCAAGGAATAGACGTATGTGCATCTCAGCTTGCTTGTCATCAAATAGTTGGTGAACAACACCTACCGTTCCTGTCCTATATCGTTACTGGCGACTAGAAACCGTGTCTTTGTGCTAACATAAGGACAAGAAATGAATGGTTGAGCCCAAAAGAAGCAGCACCTCCCCGTGAAAAGACTTGCACGCTTCCCCAAAAGGTGAAGTTATGTATCTGGAGGAGCAGCGATGGTGTGGTGTACTACGAATCCCTTTCCGGTGGTGTAACCATCACTATTGACATTTACTGTCGACAACTGAGACGTCTTGCAGGCGCAGACCAAGAACAACCACCTGGAGTCTGCATGAAGTGGTGCAATTCCTGGATAACGCCTGCCCGCATTCTGCTAGACTGACAAAAATCACTATGTAGCAGTTGGGTGGAGAGTCATTCCGCACTCACCTTACCTACCTCATCTCGTGCCGTCATATTTTCACGTATTCCGCTCTCTATCTAAAACCTTCAAGCAACATCCTTTCCGGATGAAAATACGGACCGCATTTGAGTCGAAGAGTTCTTTGCCTAAAAACCAAGTGAATTTGGCAGTCGCGAAATCAAAAAGCTGCCCAGCGATGGCAGACAGCTGTAAACAATGAAGGAAAATATATTATTGATGACTATAGTCTCGATTGTATGTATATGTTGTGTTTACTAAACTTATAGAAAAACGCTACGAATTTATGCACCAATCCAATATTTCCATCCTACATCTCCTACATAAATTGTAAATTCACGGCGGTATGTACAGTATGTCCACAGTGTCTCCCCTATATCCCTGCTATGAGTACGGTACATCAGATACTGCAGTTGTTCCTTACTACCATTACAGAAAACAATATTGCTTTGTCTATATGTAAGTTCAATACAAGGGGGGAAAGCCTACCTACTGGGCTTACACCCTTCGTTCTTGGTTTTCCATTTCACAACGAAGAACAGACAAGCTGAGAAACCTATCTAATATCGTGTAGTGACCAGGCGAACACTCAGATGTGCCGCAACACGACGTGGCATGCACTCGACTAATGTGTGAAGTAGTTCTGGTGGGAATTGACACCATGAATCCTGCACGTCTGTCAATAAATACGTAACACTGCGAGGGGGTGGAGAGCTTTTCCGAACAGTACGTTGCAAGGCATCCCAGTCATTCTGCTAATGTGTATGTCTGGTGAGTTCGGTGGCAGACTGAAGTGATTAAACACAGAGGAGTATTCCTTGAGCCACTCTGTAGCAATTCCGGACTTATGGGATATCCCATTGTCCTGCTGGAATTGCGCAAGTCCGTCGGATTGCACAAAGGACACGAATGGATGCAGGTGATCAGACAGGATGCTTACGTACGTCTCACCTAACAGAGTTGTATCTAGACGTATCGGTGGTCCCATATCACTCCAACTGCACACGCCCCACATCATTACAGAGCCTCCACTAGCTTGAAAAGTCCCCTGCTAACATGCACGGCCCATGGATTCATGAGATTGTCTCCATACTCGAACACGTCCTTCAGATCGATACAATTTGAAACGAGACTCGTCCGACCAGGCAACATCTTTTACGTCATCAAGAGTCCAATGTCGGTGTTGACAGACCCATGCGAGGCTTTGTGTCGTGCAGTCATGAAGGATACACGGATGGGCTTTAGGCTCCAAAAGCCCATATCGATCTTGTTTCGTTAAATGGTTCGCACACTGACGCTTGTTGATGGCCCAGCAATGAAATCTGCAAGAATTTGCGAAAGGTTCGTACATCGCCACGTTGAACAATTCTCTTCAGTCGTGGCTGGTCCCGTTCTTGCAGGATCTTTTTTCAGTCGAAGCGACGTCGAAGATTTGATGTTTTACCAGATTCCTGATGTTCACGGTACACTCGTGAAATGGTCGTACGGGAAAATCCCCACTTCATCGCTACCTCGGAGATGCTGTGCCCCATCTCTCGTTCGCCAACTATAACATCGTGTTCAAACTGACTTAAATCTTGATAACCTGCCACTGTAGCTGGTAGCGACCTAACGACTGCGCTGCACACTTGTTGCCTTATATAAGCGTTGCCGAACACAGCCGTATTATGTCTGTTTACATATCTCTGTATTTGAATATGGATGCCTTTACCAGTTTTTTTGGCGCTTCAGTGTATTATTTCCTATGGGTTCTTCTACATATTTCATTTTAGCCGTCTTGCGCAAGAGATGACTCATATTCTCGCGAGAACTGCACTATTCTGCATTGTTGAACGTCTTTTCTTGGTCGACAAATGGTAGGAAGGTGTAATGGCTTGTCTTGCCTCCATTACTATTCGCCACGTCAGAACTGCCTCTCTGCTAATTCAGATTCCCTCAGAGCCCCACCGCCTTATTACGTTTCTAATGCCGAGTTTCCGAATTCATTCGAGACCTGCTGTCAAGCTTCGAAACCTGCCACTGAAGTCGAAACCTGCCAGTGGAGTTGTTCGTTAGAACAAACTGAAATACAAGTGTAAGTTAGTCTCACGTAGCAAAATAGCAGCGAAGTCATTCTGTTATAATTTTCGCTCCACATCGACTCTTCGCAGTAGACAACGCAGTCATCTGAGAATGTAGCTGATACTTTCTTTCAAAACGTCTATGTAAGTCGACATAACTGGGTCCTATTATACTGTATTATGAGGCACACTAGATGGGTCTGGTGGGAAATTCGTCAGGGGCTTTGCTCCTCTGTCTCTATCCTTGTCTGTCACTGCCTACTCCACTCTGCAGAAATACCGCCCTCTCTCCCTCGCTTCCCCGAGGCTCTTGTCCGCTTCTGCTGTCATTTCGAAACTTTCACCTGTATTCTGCGTTGGTTATTACCATATAATGCATTAATGAAGAGCACGAATGCCATCCTCGTGGCTATTATGTAAATAATTCTTCATTTCGTTCCCGTCCTGAAAATCTCCTTGATGACTGTACTGTTATTAATTTATGCAAACGTCCATGAAAATGCACGTCTAGCAGCTTATGAAATCATTTAGTACATCGTTTTTCATTTGTTAGAACGTACACCTGGTGGATTATTTATGATTATAATTAGGGGCTATGATCTTCTCCTGCGACATCTGATCAGCGAGTTAGGCGTTTGTAGTTTACTCTACAGCATTTGCACTTTGATAATTTGCAGCAAATTTGTATGTTTCACCGATGGCACATTCCAATCAGCGGAATAATTTTCTGATTTCTCGGTGGAAAACTCTTACGTTTATAATAAAACTGGGTGAATGAACACTCGAGCATTGCTATATTAGTAGCTTGTGCCCTATAAGTTGTCTTGTGAGCCGATAGCGAATCTTGGCGAAATTTTGATAATGCATGTGGATTGCGAGTCACGCTAATACGTTTTTAGATGAACAGGAAAGATATGACGAATGGGATCAGATTAAAGTAGAGGTTAACCATAAATCATTATTCTCTACAAATTAAAAAAAAACCTTGTATTTTCTATCCTTACTGTTGCTGTTATTTGATGATATGTGTACAACGATTTTTGAGACTTGTAGGTCTGTTTCAGAGGGAAAGGTGAATTTATGCCAAAGTCTGATCCATTGACACATATTTAAGGTATTTATATAATGTTGTGTAATAGGTTGGTGCATCACATACACTACACAAATAGAGTTTTATGTCTTCACTTGGTAGATAAATGCTTCCATTTATATGGAAAATGACGATTCAGAACTGACACTTAACGAATGGTGAAAAGTCGTTTTCACGAGTTAGTTTCTTGACGCGTTTTGATATTTCGTTATCAGAACATAGCTCTGTAAAAATAAAAATCAATTACAACATGAAAAAAAAACACAGAAAATTATATGCACAATGGTGAACCGTTGAGCAAATAAATGAACGATTTCAATTGGTCAAACGGGGAAAGTACCTGATTATGCGAGGGCAGCAGCCTAGATCTGTGCCTCTCTTTGTCTCAACTAGCAAGACATGAGCACTGTACTACCTTCTTTACAAGGTAGATAGACCATTTTTCTAGCATTTTACAGAGCAACAGACATGTAGTGTTTTGAACAACACTATTATATAAAACTATTTAAGCGGGTATAATCATGAACATCCGGTGTGGACGGTTTAATTTAGAGTTTCTGTACTCCATGTCGAAACGTGTGTTCGTACTAGTCGTAATACAAGTCCATTGGGATGCTAGCTCTCTAGTTCACTATGAAGTAGGGAACAAAAATATTGTGATACTGTGAGAAAAACTTTAACAATGAGTCCCACTTTAGTTCGTTTTTTAACCGGGAAGTAATTCCTTCGATATAGACAGTGGCTGTTGGTCTGTGTCCTCAGGTTGACTGAATTAAACAAACATTAACAGTTGTATAAAGAAATGTGCTTCAGAAACGAATACTTATTGTTTAATATGACTTGCACAGTAAACTTACAGCAGGCCAACATTCAACTTCAGCTAATTTTTGTACGGGTCTTCATCGCCCTAGACCAGGGAGCATATATGTTTCCATTACGTTCCACGAAAGTAATAGAAAAATTAGCCAGACCACCGTGCCAATGACGTCATTCACACGTTTCACACAGTCATGCCACTACAGTTCTTGCCTATGTATCCACTGTAGCATTGTTAAATCCTATTCTATTATTCGCTTAGTCTTATTTTATAAACGATGTTTTGTTCCAGCTTTAACAACACGTTGTCGAAGAAACAATTTGCGTTGCCTATACCACTTCTTTTGTTCCACTTGTCAGTGTCGTCACTTCTGTTTCATATGTCACAACAATTTGCACAAAGATTTTCTATAACCACTTCTTTCTATCTTTCGATATAGCTTCACTCAACACTTTTCTGATTTTCGTAGCGATCAATATCTATACAGTATTGCGGATATGCAAGTTGATGTCAGACTATAAGATACGTAGATCGTCACCATCCAAGCAGCACAGGAGACTTACGTTTGTTAGGAGCATTCTTTGAAACTGTATAAAGGAGACTACCGCAACCTATTCTGGAGCACTGCAGCAATGTTTGCAATCCGTGGCTGTAGCCGACGCTGTGATATTAATTGCATGGTATTCTGTAGACGAAGGGGTAACTGCGAAGAGCTGGGATTTCAATGAGACTTTTGGAAGAAAGACAACATTCCCATGGAACCCAGGTCGATACAAATGTGGGAAACTGGTGCGGAAGGTAAAAAGAACAACGTTTTCGCAGAATGCTTACTTTATAAGTGTGGAGACCTCTGAAATCATGTGAGGAATGCTATGGTCCATATGTATGCAATGTGTACTGGCCCACTTGTGAATGATATCAATCAAAATTGTTATGGGGCACCACCTGGCCTGTATTCTCCATAGCTCTGGTGGGTTTCTGAACGTTTCTACATCAACATCCATACTCTGCAAATCAGTGAAGTGCATGGCACAGTACGTTTCTCATCATACTTCACAGCAGCCTATCTTTCCGCTTCACTGGCATAGGGACTGAGGGATGTGTAACCCTTAAGTGGCTGCTGTGCACACTGTGATAAGTCTGATCTTGCTGTGCTATCCCTTGTGTGGAGGGTTGTGGCATTTTCCTGTGTCCCTAAAGTAGCACCAGTTTCTGCAACATACAAGTATGCTTCTGTCGTGTCGAGGTCGTCTATGTTAAGGCGTCTTCCAGTTTTTGAGCATTTCTATGATGCTTTGCCGTGGGTCAGACCAATCTGTGATTATTCGTGCTGCCTATTTTGCACGTATTTGATATCGATTGTTAGTTGAATTCGCTATGAATCCAACACACATGAACAATATTGAATTACTGATTGTGCAAGTTACTTGTAAGCGATTTCCTTCGTTCATTGACAGCATTTCCCCAGTGTCGTGCCAATGAACCAAGATCTACCCCCTGCTTTACGTACGACCAAGCCCACGCAATCATTATGCTCATATAATGTTACTTAAAATCCGTCTTGCTTGCAAATTTTTTATTCATACGACCGGTTTCGGTTAATTCAGAACCACCTTCAGATCTAATATTTCAGTTACAGGAGTAACCCGTCCAAATCCAGCAACTTTCACATGCTACGTCAGAAGATGGTTCTGAATGAACCGAAACCGGTCATATGAATAAAATATTTTCAATCAAGACAGATTTTAAGTAACATTATAATATCACTGATTGCTGTTATCCCATAAGACATTAGGTCTGTTTTTGCAAAATTATGCTACTATCCCTACAAACTGCTGCAGCCAGGTATCTGTGTAAGTTGCAAGATTCTAGTTTCAACTTACTGATATTAAAATCAAAGGATACTATGTTTTTCTTCTTTGGAAGTGCACTGTTTTAAATTTATGGCCAATTAACGCAAACTGTCAATTTTCTCCCAACACTTAACGCTTAAAAGTTGTGAATATTTGTTGTACAGTTTTTGTCACAGAACGCTTCCTTCTGTATAGCTGCATCAACTGTAAAGAAATGAGGTTATGTACACTGTCGTGCTATTTAATTAACATAAAATATAAGCAGCAATGTTCGCAAAATACTTCCCTATGGCACACTCGCAGTTACCTCTACTTCTTCCAGTCCATGTCTAAGGTAACATGCTGCCCCCCCCCCCCCCTTACAAAATAATCCACAATTAAATCTCAAATCTCACCGGGTACCCCGTAATCTCGTACTTTAGCTAATGATTTAAATGTAGTTGTGATTCCAATGCTTCTTGGAAACATGAAATGCTGCATGCACTTGTATGTGTTGAGCCATTTCTTTCCGAGAGAAATCTGTGAAGAACGCACCGTGCATTTTGCTTGATCGATGTCTTTGAAGCTAATGCTGGTTGGCAGGAATGAGGTTTTTCTTTAATCGTTCAGTGAATATTAATGGACACCTAATTTCTAATTTACATTTGCTATCCTAGCAGCAGATCAACAAAACTTCCAAGTCCAGGAACAGTAGGTATTCCTGTACCTCCACGTACAATGGCTACAGTAAGCCAACCATTACCGTGTGAAAAAGTATCATTAATGTCAATACTAAAATTAAGTCTACAACCACAGAAAACACAAGGTCCGTCGACAAGTGCAGTAGCAGCAACACTCTTAACTGGTATGAGATTCTTCGTGTCTCCAGCTGTTGTGGCGAACTCGATATTCTCGATCGTTTTATAAACTGTCTGTTTAGAACGGTGACGAATTCTCCTGTAAGGCATTGTGGCGGCGATCAATCCAGTTGCCTGTGCAGCAGCAGCAGCGCGAATGAGCCTCTGCGCTCGCTTGTATAGTAGACGCAGTAGCTCGGACTTAGAAAATTTTCACAGTGCCAGTGGATCGTTATCCTGCAAATTTGAATTATTTTTCACCTGAAACCTGCTCATCGTGGTTTGAGTCTGCAGCTGATGACTCCCCCAGTAAATCATATTAGTGGTGCAGCCGTATCGAGGTACTGATGTACAATAGGCTCCTTATGTACAACTGTAGTTTCTGGCATCAATATGGAATTATTCCACTATAACTTTTAATGAGAGTTATTGAAACTGTATAATTTACATTAATATGTACACCAACAATTTATTTAATTACTGCTAACAGTAACTTAAGTAAACTTATTTACTTGATTTATGAGGCAAAGCCGGTTGCTGTGGCCGAGCGGGTCTAGGCGCTTCAGTCTGGAACCGCGTGGCCGCTACGGTCGCAAGTTCGAATCCTGCCTCACGCATGGATGTGTGTGGTGTACATAGGTTAGTTAGGTTTAGGGGACTGATGACCTCACATGGTAAGTCCCATAGTGCTAGGAGGCATTTGAACCATTTTAATTTTATGATGCAAAATAAAGAACTCCATTTCCTGTATATTTAGTGTAGATAACTCAGATTTCGTATATCCAATTTTTCAAATCAAATCTGCTCATCATGGTGTGAGTTTGCAGCTTATGACTCTCTAGTGATACATCTGCGTTGAGTTACTGATGTACAAAATGATCCTTATCTACAAATACTGTTACTGGCATCAGTATAGAATGGCTCAACTTTTATAAATATTAAGAACAATTATTCCACTATAACTTTTGCTGAAAGTCATTTACACCGTGTAATTTCCATAAATAAGTTGGTTTTATTAAAGTAACAATAACTTAAATAGACATTTTTTCCTGATTTATGAGCCAAAGAACCATGGACCTTGCTGTTGGTGGGGAGGCTTGCGTGCCTCAGCGATACAGATAGCTGTACCGTAGGTGCAACCACAACGGAGGGGTACCTGTTGAGACGCCAGGCAAACTTGTCGTACCTCAAGAGGGGCAGCAGCCTTTTCAGTGTTTGCAGGGGCAACAGTCTGGATGATTGACTGATTTGGCCTTGTAACACTAATCAAAACAGCCTTGCTGTGCTGGTACTGCGAACGGCTGAAAGCAAGGGGAAACTCCAACCGTAATTTTTCCCGAGGGCATGCAGCTTTGCTGTATGATTAAATGATGATGGCGTCCTCTTGGGTAAAATATTCCGGAGGTAAAATAGTCCCCCATTCGGATCTCCGGGCGAGGACTACTGAAGAGGACGTCGTTATCAGGAGAAAGAAAACTGGCGTTCTCCGGATCGGAGGGTGGAATGTCAGATCTCTTAGTCCAGCAAGTAGGTTAGAAAATTTAAAAAGGGAAATTGATAGGTTAAAGTTAGATATAGTTAGGAATTAATGAAGTTCGCTGGAAGGAGGAACAAGACTTTTGGTCAGGTGAATACAGGGTTATAAATAAAAAATCAAATAGGGGTAATGCAGGAGTCGGTTTAATAATGAATAAAACAATAGGATTGCGGGTAAGCTACTACAAACAGCACAGCGAACTCATTATTGTGGCCAAAGTTAGACACGAAGCCCACGCCTACTACAGTAGTACAAGTTTATATGCAACTAGTTCTGCAGATGACGAAGAAATTGAAGAAATGTATAATGAAATAAAAGAAATTATTCAGATAGTGAAGGAAGACGAAAATGTAATAGTCATAGGTGACTGGAATTCAGTAGTAGGAAAATGGAGAGAAGGAAACGTAATAGGTGAATATGGATTTGGACTAAGAAATGAAAGAGGAAGCCGCCTGGTAGAATTTTGCACAGAGCACAACTTAATCATAGCTAACACTTGGTTCAAGAATCATATAAGAAGGTTTTATACATGAAAGAACCCTGGAGATACTAAAAGGTTTCAGATAGATTATATAATGGTAAGACAGAGATTCAGGAACCAAGTTTTAAATTGTAAGACATTTCCAGGGGCAGATGTGGACTCTGACCACAAAATATTGGTTATGAATTGCAGATAAAAACAGAAGAAACTGCAAAAAAAGGTGGGAGTTTAAGAAGATGGGACCTGGATAAACTGAAAGATTGGTTCAAATGGCTCTGAGCACTATTGGACTTAACATCTGTGATCATAAGTCACTTAGAAATTAGAACTACTTAAACCTAACTAACCTAAGCACATCACACAACACCCCGTAATCACGAGGCAGAGAAAATCTGTGACCACGCCGGAAAACGAACCGAGGAACCAAGGCGCAGGAAGCGAGAACGCTACGTAAACTGAAAGAACTGGAAGTTGTACAGAGTTTCAGGGAGAGCATAACGGAACAATTGACAGGAATGGGGGAAAGAAATACAGCAGAAAAATAATGGGTAGCTTTGAGAGATGAAGTAGTGAAGGCAGCAGAGGATCTAGTAGGTAAGAGACTAGGGCTAGTAGAAATCCTTGAGTAACAGAAGAAATATTGAATTTAATTGATGAAAGGAGAATATAGAAAAATGCAGTAAATGAAGCAGCCAAAAAGGAATACAAACGTCTCAAAAATGAGATCCAGATGAAGTGCAAAATAGCTAAGCAGGGATAGCTAGAGGAAAAATGTAAGGATTTAGAGGATAGTAAGATAGATACTGCCTACAGGAAAATTAAAGAGACCTTTGGAGAAAAGGGAACCTCTTGTATGAATATCAAGAGCTCAGATGGAAACTCAGTCCTAAGCGAAGAAGGGCAAGCAGAAATCAGGAAGGAGTATATAGAGGGACTATACAAGGGCAATGTACTTGAGGACAATATTATGGAAATGAAAGAGGATGTAGATGGAGATGAAATGGGAGATACGATACTGCGTGAAGAGTTTGACAGAGCACTGAAACAACTGAGTCGGAACAAGGCCCTGGGAGTAGACAACACTCCATTAGAACTACTGACGGCCTTGGGAGAGCCAGTCCAGACAAAACTCTTTCATCTCGGGACGAAGATGTATGAGACAGGCGAAATACCCTCAGACTTCGAGAAGAATATAACTATTCCAATCCCAAAGGGAGCAGGTGTCGACAGATGTGAAAATTACCGAACTATCAGTTTAATAAGTTACAGATGCAAAATACTAACGCGAATTCTTTGCAGACGAAGGGACAGACTGGTAGAAACCGACCTCAAGGAAGATCAGTTTGGATTCCGTAGAAATATTGAACATGTGAGGCAATACTGACCCTAGGACTTATTTTAGAAGCTAGATTAAGGAAAGGCAAACCTACGTTTATAGCATTTGTAGACTTAGAGAAAGCTTTTGACAATGATAACTGGAATACTCTCTTTCAAATTCTGAAGGTGCTAAGGGTAAAATACAGGGAGCGAAAGGCTATTGCCGGACGCGGTGGTCTCGCGGTTCTAGGCGCGTAGTCCGGAACCGTGCGACTGCTATAGTTGCAGATTCGAATCCTGCCTCGGGCATGGATGTGTGTGATGTCCTTAGGTTAGTTAGGTTTAAGTAGTTGTAAATTCTAGGGCACTTGTGACCACAGCAGTTGAGTCCCATAGTGCTCAGAGGCATTTGAACCAGATGGCAGTTACAATAGTCGAGGGAGATGAAAGGGAAGCAGTGGTTGGGAAGGGAGTTAGACACGGTTGTAGCCTCTCACCGATATTATTGAATTTGTATATTAAGCAAGCAATGAACGAAAGAAAAGAAAAATTCGGAGTAGATGTTAAAATTTATGGAGAAACAATAAAAACTTTGAGGTTCGCCGATGACATTGTAATTCTGTCAGAGACAGCAAAGGTCTTGGAAGAGGAGTTGAACGGAATGGACAGTGTCTTGAAAGGAGGCTGTAAGATCATCATCAAAAATAGCAAAAGGAGGATAATGGAATGTAGTCGAATTACGTCGGGAGATGCTGCAGGAATTAGATTAGGAAATGAGACACTTAAAGTAGTAAAGGAGTTTTGCTATTTGGGGAGGAAAATAACTGATGATGGTCGAAGTAGAGAGGATATAATATGTAGACTGGCAATGGCAAGAAAATGTTTCTGAAGAAAAGAAATTTGTTAACATCGAGTAAAGATTTAAGTGTCAGGAAGTCATTTCTGAAAGTATTTGTATGGAGCGTACCCATGTATTGAAGTGAAACATGGACGATAACTAGTTTGGACAAGAAGAGAATAGAAACTTTCGAAATGTGGTGCTACAGAAGAATGCTGAAGCTTATATGGGTAAGTCATATGACTAATGAGGAGGCATTGAACAGGATTTGGGAGAAGAGACGTTTGTGGCACAACCTGATTAGAAGAAGGGTTCGGTTGGTAGGACATGTTCTGAGACATCAAGGGATCACCAATTTAGTATTGGAGGGCAGTGTGGAGGGTAAAAATCGTAAAGGGAGGCCAAAAGATGAATACACTAAGCAGATTCAGAAGGATGTAGGTTGCAGTAGGTACTGGGAGATGAAGAAGCTTGCACTGGATAGAGTAGCATGGAGAGCTGCATCAATCCATTCTCTGGAATGAAGACCACAGCAAGAACAACATGAACCAAAATAAAGAACCTTATCTCCTTGACTGTTAATCTATTAATTCTAAAGTCTGATGTATAATTCAGTTTGATGTGTTCCATATTTTATATGCCATGTAATGTAGTATATATTATTCTCTTTGTTTGTTGTTAATAATATGTCTTCATCCTGAAATGAAACTTTAGTTCTTTGGACGGTTGTAGTTTGATGGTGAAAAATAGTCATGAATCATTATTAAGATTTCAGTTTAATTTTTGTACTTGCATTCAATCGTTATTATCTGTATGCTCCACTTTCAACAAAATAGACCCATAGTTCATAATCAATTGAGAATACTTGGTTTTTTACAGTGAGTCTCAAACAGTGTTACTTTACATCGCCATTAAATCATAGCTTATAACATAGAATGTAGCTAGCACATAGAAGTCAGCGGCAGTTGAGACTGGTGATCATAATGTCTTACTGTTTATTTTGGTAAGCTGTAAATTTATTTTTCTCTGTACTGCTACATATGAAAATATATACATGATGTTTGATCTTTCGAATGTGTCTGAATGAACACACACCATTTTGAATCAAGTCTCAAACAAACACTGGACATTTATTAAATCAGTGGGAAAAGAGCGAAACTATATGGTAGGCCTGGATGCAAACTAGGGGCTCCTGCTTACTAGGTAGATGTGCTGAACACTGCACCATCTGGACACAGTGGTCTTGACAAATGCAGAGACCACCTTAGCGTGCTTCCTGTCAGGCCAAGATTCTCAACTTACCCACACACTAATGATGTAGTGCTCCTTGCTTCTTATCCTCATTACCATCAAAAACAACACACCACAAATATAATTGAGGTGAGGATTCCGAATGATCACATTAAGGTGCAGACGACACTCGAACTCTTATTGGAATTGGTGAAATGCAGCAAGGAGGATAATGGGCAAGATCCTGTCAGGCCAAGATTCTCAACTTACCCACACACTAATGATGTAGTGCTCTTTGCTTCTTATCCTCATTACCATCAAAAACAACACACCACAAATATAATTAAGATGAGGATTCCGAATGATCACATTAAGATGCAGACGACACTCGAACTCTTATTGGAATTGGTGAAATGCAGCAAGGAGGATAATGGGCAAGAGCCACGACAACAGTAGTGTGTGGTATATGTTGAGAACTTAAATCTGGCAGGAGGTGTTCTAGAGTAGTGTGTGCACTTGCTATTATCACTGTATCTGGATGGCGCATTGGTAAGGACATCTGCTTAGTAAGCAGAAGACTCGGGTTCATATCCCAGTCTAACACAAATTTCGAACTTTCTTCATTGATTTAATCACTGTTCCCTGGCAGCTACATAATTCTTTCCATTGTGTTTTGATATTTGAAAATATGAGTTTTTACCCATTCAAATGGCAATAGAACTCATACAAAATGTTTATTTTTATGGCTAGATTACATACTCTATCCGATTCGTCATTAATTTTTTACATTTCTTGAGAGCAGCAGATTGCAAGCTTGGTCAATGAGGGCGCTCTCGGCAGAGTTTCTAAGTAGCGGATTGCATGGTGGCCACTGCAAAAGCTCCACTGGCACTACAGCGGCCTGAGGGAAATTCACTGAAGATCCACAGAAGGGAAACGTGGACGAAGGGAAAATCTGCTGGAGTACTCTGTGGAGTGTGATTGGAGACCCACATCACGTGATACATGGTGGTACATATTATTTCTGCATCACTACAACTGTGTGGGAGCTGTAAGATTTGAGATTGTTCCTTGATTGTTTTTAAATAGTGATACACAAATAACACGATTTAAGATAAGCAGATAACTTTCTGTGAATATTGCAAGTGACACCACGTTGTAATTAAACACAGTACCTATCAAACCATCTGTACTGCAGATACGTGAGTATATTCAGTTTGGATTCAGAACTAATGTCACATGACTATTGCTAATGGTGTCACACTGTTAGTACAGACACAAATTACTGCACAGGAGACACAGGAGTAATTTCAATGCTGGGTCTTCAATAATGATACATTCAAGCTGTAGAGCAATACGCAGCTGTTATCTGGGTAGGGTGAAATCAGTTTCACTTGGCACAAACTACGATCCTGTCAACTAAGTTTCTGTAATCAGGTGCTGGAGTAACTGGTGTTTCTCAGTAATAGAGGATTTGCCGAATTTTGTTGTTTTCACAAAAGGAAGCTTACATCTTGTTGGATTACTTTTTTTGAGGGTGTGATGAAAAATGATAGCTCTGAATATTTTTTATTTGAAAAATCTGATACCTTTTAAATAAAGCAAGTTTTATTTCCATTGTACATCTTTACTCTTCATGTATGCATATTTATTTCGCAACATACTCACCCTTGCGACGAACAGATTTTTAACAGTGAGAGACCTGTACTTTGATACTGTCACTGCAGAAGCCGCAGCCTGCACCTTTCCATCAATATGAAAGTCAAAGTGAAGTCCTCAAAGGCGTTCTTTAAGTTTAGGGTACACATGAGAGCAGGACGGGCCCAAGTCGGAAATGTATGGAGGATGGTCGAAGACAGTGAAGTCGAGGTATCGGACAGTTACTGAGATGCGGTGCTCTTGTGTGGTGTAGCATTGTCGTGCGGAAGGAGAGAATACTCCACATGTGGACAGTTTTCTGTAAGTCTCGCTGTATGCTGAGATAGTTACGTTACACCAAGCCATGTGACATGAAACCCTCTAGAAGAGTCCTCTAGTGGCAGCGAGCAGCAGCTTGTGTCAGCGGAGTGGGAAAGTCGGCCGAGTCACATGCATGACATGTAACACGTCAGCCAATCTTGACAATAGAATAAAAATTTCTCAGGCATTAGTTTTCAGTATGACCTCATAGATATCTCTCACTGCCCCTCTTGTTATCATGATACTCGCATACTTACAAGTAAGAGATGTGTTGTACCTACAGGATAATGTAACCAGGAAAGATGAGTCACTCGACAAAACTACCGACCGAACCCCTCCAACATCTGCCCTTGGCTGTGGTGTGTCGTCTTCGCGCTGACTTTTTAGTACAGTGTTTGGAGTGAGTGTTAAGTGTTGTGCGTCTTTTCCGAAGTGTTGCGAACAGAAGCCAGACTGTCGCTGTGTTTTTTAATTGTATGTCTACTATTTTACCTGTCTGCTTCCTGTGTATCTTATTAGCATCGCCAACCCTTGCTTTATGTTTTCACTTCGACAATTTTCCACCACTTTACAAGTTATGTCTCCATTTTTATCGCCTCCTTTTATTGTTTGTTATCTTCTTCCTGTGTTTTAAAAATTCTGTAGGCTAAAGAGCGGCGTACTATGCTGCTGCCAGCCCGCCTCCTTTGGGGGGGGCTGGAGGGGGCCGAAAAAAAATTCGACAAAAATACATTTTAGAAGCAGATGAAGCAATGCAATAAGCAGTTTGCTCCATTTTATAACATTCTGTTGTTGTTAGAGATGAGGCTATGAACTATATAGCATTTGCAAACATTTTGTGTTCTACATATTTAAATATTGCATAGTATATCGTTGTCTTAGTTGCCAATAGCTCCTGTTTCAACATGATTTTAATTGTTAACCGTTTCATTATAAAATGTGTTCTTAATTTCATATAATTTACTACTTATTGGTGTGTAGTAGAGTAATAATGTAACAGTTAGGCTGCTGCAGTCAATATTGTATGTTTCAATTTCAGTTGCATATTTGTTCCTAAGTTCATGACCGTGTTGAACCTTCGAACATGTTTTCGCATTTGGGAGAAGTTTAATCTTCAAGCATTTTTTATAATTTCAGAAAAATCCTTCAAAAATGAAAGGTGTGTGCCATGATTTAAAATTGGGATATGGATTATGTACTAAAAAACTACTGAAGTGTTCACTAGAAGCGGCCATAAAAATGTGCCGAGGTATAGCGTTCTCCTTGAAGTGGGAGTACAGAAACAGTGAAGGACCACAGGTTTAAATTTATCATGTTCGTTATTTTAATTATTAAGAAAAGTCTTGGAGAGGAGCTCTTTACGTTTTACTGCAAGGATGTCTGTCGGACTGCTAGCTTCACCTCAGCATGTCTATCAGCTGCTGGTGGTTGTTTTACCTGGCTATTTGCAGTGGGGTTTTTCCCTGGTTATCCCTGGTGGTCTGGCCGGCCCCTGCCTCGAGCAGTGCAGAGGTCACCTCTGCGTGGCCGTTCAGAGCCACCTCGTGTAGCGGCGTTCGCCCCCACTGTTTCCTGGCGCTGCGGTAAGGCGTGGAGGCCAGTAGCAGCCGCACCACCGCCGTGTGCTCTTTCACTGCAGCCAAGAGCAAGGGTGTGCTCTGCGTTTTGTTCGTGGCATCAACCTCCGCCCCTGCCTCTAGCAGCAGCCGCGCCACAGCCTCATGGCCATAGTATGCAGCCCTGTGCAGGGGCGTCTCCTGCTAGCTGCTGCACCTGGCGTCCACGTCTGCTCCACCCTTCACCAGGCACCTCGCTGCCTTCGCGTGTCCCTTGTTTGCTGCCCAGTGGAGGGTGGTCCCCCTGTCCTCGCTCTCCTCATTCGCCCCCACGTCCGCATCAGCCGCCAGCAGCATCTGCAACCCGGTAACTGAATCCTCCTTCGCTGCCTGAATCAGCCTGCTGTTCTTCTCCTTTTCAGGAAGGCTCGTGTGCAAAAACGGCAAACTGTCAGATAACATACTTCTGATTGAGAATACTGAGATGAAACCAGTTCCAAAAGTAGATTTGTCCAACGACCACTAACCAATCTGCAATTTTCTCCATTTGTGTTACGAAACAGTGGGGGCAGTCCCCGTTTATTAAAGTATAGATGTGCAGTGACATCATACTCCCAAAGTCATCATCAGTTAAAAACTCCTACATTCCTTCACTCCAGACATTTAGTCATCATTTTTTGTCACACTGATTCCTGACATTTAAGGCTGCTCAGGATGCTGCTGTTGCGCAGTCATTGCCATCTGAGGAAACCAATGTCTTATGAAGGTATAAGAGACAGTTATGTGCAGAAACCCACTTATTAATACACCCAAACGTTGCACCAAGAAACTACTCATTTCTTCAGGTATTTAAAGAAAGTCCACTTGTTCGCAAATTTATGGACACATCCTCTTCAAACAGAGCAAGATAATGGTTAACAGATATCTATCAAATATACACTCCTGGAAATGGAAAAAAGAACACATTGACAGCGGTGTGTCAGACCCACCATACTTGCTCCGGACACTGCGAGAGGGCTGTACAAGCAATGATCACACGCACCGCACAGCGGACACATCAGGAACCGCGGTGTTGGCCGTCGAATGGCGCTAGCTGCGCAGCATTTGTGCACCGCCGCCGTCAGTGTCAGCCAGTTTGCCGTGGCATACGGAGCTCCATCGCAGTCTTTAACACTGGTAGCATGCCGCGACAGCGTGGGCGTGAACCGTATGTGCAGTTGACGGACTTTGAGCGAGGGCATATAGTGGGCATGCGGGAGGCCGGGTGACGTACCGCCGAATTGCTCAACACGTGGGGCGTGAGCTCCACAGTAGATCGATGTTGTCGCCAGTGGTCGGCGGAAGGTACACGTGCCCGTCGACCTGGGACCAGACCGCAGCGACGCACGGATGCACGCCAAGACCGTAGGATACTACGCAGTGCCGTAGGGGACCGCACCGCCACTTCCCAGCAAATTAGGGACGCTGTTGCTCCAGGGGTATTGGCGAGGACCATTCGCAACCGTCTCCACGAAGCTGGGCTACGGTCCCGCACACCGTTAGGCCGTCTTCCGCCCACGCCCCAACATCGTGCAGCCCGCCTCCAGTGGTGTGGCGACAGGCGTGAATGGAGGGACGAATGGAGACGTGTCGTCTTCAGCGATGAGAGTCGCTTCTGCCTTGGTGCCAATGATGGTCGTATGCGTGTTTGGTGCCGTGCAGGTGAGCGCCACAATCAGGACTGCATACGACCGAGGCACACAGGGCCAACACCCGGCATCATGGTGTGGGGAGCGATCTCCTACACTAGCCGTACACCTCTGGTGATCGTCGAGGGGACACTGAATAGTGCACGGTACATCCAAACCGTCATCGAACCCATCGTTCTACCATTCCTAGACCGGCAAGGGAACTTGCTGTTCCAACAGGGCAATGCACGTCCGCATGTATCCCGTGCCACCCAACGTGCTCTAGAAGGTGTAAGTCAACTACCCTGGCCAGCAAGATCTCCTGATCTGTCCCCCATTGAGCATGTTTGGGACTGGATGAAGCGTCTTCTCACGCGGTCTGCACGTCCAGAACGAACGCTGGTCCAGCTGAGGCTCCACGTGGAAATGGCATGGCAAGCCGTTCCACAGGACTACATCCAGCATCTCTACGATCGTCTCCATGGGAGAATAGCAGCCTGCATTGCTGCGAAAGGTGGATATACACTGTACTAGTGCCGACATTGTGCATGCTCTGTTGCCTGTGCCTATGTGCCTGTGGTTCTGTCAGTGTGATCATGTGATGTATCTAACCCCACGAATGTGTCAATAAAGTTTCCCCTTCCTGGGACAATGAATTCACGGTGTTCTTATTTCAATTTCCAGGAGTGTACCAACGGCTCTAGCTTAACTCATTTATCAACACACACACAAACATATTTGTTGGCATATACACATGTACTGTACAGCCTTGTATGGTAGTGAAACATGGACTGTGGGAATACCGGAACAGAAGAGACTCGAAGCATTTGAGATGTCGTGCTATAGACGAATGTTGAAAATTAGGTGGACTGATAAGGTAAGGAATGAGGAGGTTCTACGCAGAATCGGAGAGGAAAGAATATGGGGAAAACACTGATAAGGAGAAGGGACAGGATGATAGGACATCTGCTAAGACATGAGGGAATGACTTCCATGGTACTAGTGGGAGCTGTAGAGGGCAAAAACTGTAGAGGAAGACAGAGATGGGAATACGTCAAGCAAATAATTGCGGACGTAGGTTACAAGTGCGACTCTGAGATGAAGAGGTTAGCACAGGAAAGGAATTCGTGGCGGGCCGCATCAAACCAGTCAGTAGACTGACGACCAAAAAAAAAAAAAAAAAAAAAAAACGCCCATGTACAAACTTGTTGAGAAGAGAGTGCTTCCTGGATAACCAGAATATCCACCTGAAGTCACACAGACTCACTCAATCATGTGCACACACACACACACACACACACACATATATACGAGGGTCGGTCAAAAAGTAATGCCTCCCATTTTTTTTCTACTTAAAAAAATTAAGTTAAGAGAAAAATTTGAATTTGGCGCCATTCCTCAAACCTTCTTCTGCAATCCACTGCAGTAGTAATTTTCTGTGTCAACAGGTGGCAGCACAGCAGAAGTTTGTAAGATGGCCGACATCGATGTTCGTTTGAGACAGCGTTGTGTGATTGAATTCTTGAATGCAGAAGGTGAAACGCCCATACGCATTCATGAAAGACTGAAGAAGGTGTATGGTGTTGTGACAGTGGATATCAGCACTGTTAGACGATGGGTTTGTCGTTGTATGGAAGCTGAAGGGCAAACACCGTTGACTGACGAAAAGCGGAGCGGCAGGCCGGTGAGTGCAGTGACTCCACACAACATTCAGCAAGTTGATGACATCATTCGTGGTGACCGTCGGGTGACTGCAGATGAAGTGTGTCGCATTATTTCTCTTAGTAAGGCAGTGTGATCACGATTATTAAACAATTGGGGTACTCAAAAGTTTGTGCACGGTGGGTTCCAAGAATGTTAACCGATCAGAATAAAGAGGCAAGGAAAACAATAGCCTCCCAACACTTGCAGCGCTTCCGTTTGGAGGGAGATGAGTTTCTGAAAAAAATTGTGCCCGGGGACGAAACATGGGTGCATTTTTTTGAACCCGAATCAAAGAGGCAGTCAATGGAGTGGCGTCACACAAGCTCGCCGAGGAAGAGAAAATTCAAAACTGTGCGATCGGCAGGGAAAGTTGTGGCAACAGTTTTCTGGGATACAGAGGGTGTGATTCTAGTTGATTTTTTGGAGCAGGGATGCACAATAAATTCTGGTCAATACGTCACAACCCTCAAAAAACTTAAAGCACGTCTTCAGCGAGTTCGCCCAACAAAATCAATGGCAGATGTTCTTCTTTTGCATGACAATGCAAGACCACACACCAGTCGTCACACCTCTGACGAGATTGTCAAAATTGGATGGGAAGTTTTGCCTCATCCCCCATACAGCCCTGACCTGGCACCATCAGAGTTCCATCTGTTCGGGCCACTAAAAGAAGCTCATCGTGGGATTCATTTTGAAGATGAGGAGGCCGTCAAAACATCCGTGCATCAATGACTTAGGAAGCAGAGCTGTTATTTTTACCGTGCTGGGATACATGCCCTTGTTCAAAGATGGACCAAAACTGTAGAGATGGGCGGAGATTACATTGATAAATGACAAAATGATCCTCAGTGTTGTGGTTTTCAACCTTTGTAATTGCATTTAAATTTCCTGACAATTAAATGTAGAAACAAAATAGGAGGCATTACTTTTTGACTGACCCTCGTATATATATATATATATATATATATATATATATATATATATATATATATATATATATAGAGAGAGAGAGAGAGAGAGAGAGAGAGAGAGAGGGAGGGAGGGAGAGAGAGAGAGTGAGAACGACAAAACCCAGCCCCCCCCCCACACGCACACATACAAATGTGCACTTACTTTCAACTGAATTTCTTGAGGCTGCAATGCGTCCAAAGACAACACCAATTCCTGCAATTTGTGAAAGTAAATTTATGATTCACCAGCTTGGCTACATTACACTACAATCCTGATATTACTCATGTATTTAGTGATAAAAAATATGTCTTTTGTGTGACAGCCTACAATGGGTCTAATACACAATATATTGTGATACTGTAAAATGTGTTCCATGTCATCAGGAATACAATGTAGAAAGTTATTTATCAGTCTAAATCAGGTGGACAACAAATTCTGTCTATTATTCAGCCAAGTGAGATATCAGAATTGACAAATGAAAAATAAGATAAGCAATGTGGGCAGCATATGGGGAAATGCTGACAGAGAATATGAAAGACTATAAAGAGAGTGTGCATTATGCCATTCTGTAACATAATACTGAAAGGGCAGCGGATGAATCAGTCCTAGAAGACACGCCCTTCTAGGCCTTTGGCAGGTCGTCTCCGGTGTGGTGTGAAGAATAACGTGAGATGGCAGATAATGCGGGGAGAAAAACACTCTACAGAATATTCTCTTCTGTGGCTTGTCGCTTGTAAATGTTATCCGTTCCAAGCAAGGGAGGGGCATCTGTACAAATTTGTATAAAAAAAAGAGGCAAGCTGCGATATTTTTGTAGTAGCTCACCTACTCAATGCTCCATGCCTATCGTTTGGAATAAGATCTGGAGAA
The DNA here is from genome assembly GCF_023897955.1 of Schistocerca gregaria. Lineage (NCBI taxonomy): Eukaryota > Metazoa > Arthropoda > Insecta > Orthoptera > Acrididae > Schistocerca > Schistocerca gregaria. Next base: position 53,035,332 of record NC_064927.1, read on the forward strand.
CCAGATGTATTAATACAGCAGTGTGAAAACTACACGCCACATCTAAAATCCTTTGAGAAAACATTTTATGCAACTTGACCCCAAGCGGATCAGAGCAGGAAAAAGCGAGCTCATCATAGAACGTCTGATGGAACACCTAGTAAATGGTATGTTGAACCTATTGGAAACGACTTTAGCAATAGTGCATAGCAAAACTATGTGACCAGGACCGAGTAACATCCACTAGTCATTGCTCCAACATACGTTGGAGAAGGGATGAATTCGTTTATTGATAATCTTAAATAAAGTGTGGTCCAACAAATCTACAGTCCAGAAACGGAGACTGCTCCGATTTATATCGATTTTAGAGGGACTTAAATGCGCAAAAGTAGTGGAAGGAAAAGAATCAGATTTTCAGTCTCACTTTAAGCAATGATGCTGTTAAAATGCTACTGCGCCAACATATCGAAAATTAGGTAGTACACCACATTTTAGAAGCAACGCCGGAGATTTTTTGTTTACATAAGACGACCATAACGTTACGGCTCAAGGTGAACAGTGGAATAAAGTGAAATGAAAATGTAGACAACCTGGCCAAGTAAGATTTCTACACCGCTGCAGCGAAATATGAAAGTGCCACTGAACCATCTTTTTCACACCACAAGAATTATAATCAGTGCCAAGTGGAGTGAAAATCTACAACGGTTTTACGACATTGGAGGCAGACGTTGTGCCACTTCAGTAGCTAACCTCCCATGATGTCATAAGTACCAAAATCGCAGAGACAGCAGAAAATTGGCACTGAGGTGACTAACGTCGTGGGGTGCCCCCTAATACCGTGTCCTTTTGCACGGCACAGTGCAGCGGCTCGGTGTCGCAAGAAGAGTCGTTGGAAGGCCGCACCAGAAATAATGAACCATGCTGCCTCCACAGCCGTCCGCAAACCGCGAGTGTTGCCAGTGCAGAAATTTGTGTACGTACCGACCTCTTGAGTATGTTCCATAAATATTCGACGGGTTTCACGTCGGGTGCTAGAATTCTCCAAATTGTTCCTCAAACCTATAGCATAAAATTGTAGCCCCGTGATTTGGAGATCATCTGCAGCTATTCATGGATTTCATGTTCCCAGAAAACTATGGAATTTGTATGGTTCACAATGGGCCAAGTAGCCGGAAATAGTAATTTCCAGTTAATGGTCGGTTCAGTAGGATGAGAAGACCTAGTCCATTCCATGTAAATATAGCTCAAACCACCGTAGAGCATTCGCCAGCTTGCACAGTGTCTTGTTGCCAACTTGAGTCCATGGCTCCGTTGGGCCTGCGCCACACTCAAACCCTACCATCAGGTCTCACCAACTGAAATCGGGACTCGTCTGGCCATCCTGAGCTTTTTCAGTCACTTGGGGTCCAACCGATACCATCGCGAGCCCAGGAGAGGCACTGCAGGCGATGTGCAGTTGACAGAGGCACTTACATCGGTCGTCCGCTGCCGTAGGCCGTTAACGGCAAATTTTGCCGCACTGTTCTAACAGATACGTTCGTCGTAAGTCTCACATCAATTACTGCGCTTATTTCACATTACGTTGCTTGTCTGTTAGCACTGACAACTCTATGCAAATGCCGTTGCTCTCGGTCTTTAATCGAAGTCCGTCGGCCACTGCGTTGTCCGTGGTGAGACATAATGCCTGAAATGTGCCATTCTCCGCACACTCTTGACTCTATGGTTCTCGGAATACCGAATGCCCAAACAATTTCCAAAAAGGAATGTCCCATGCATCTGGCTCCACAGACCCTCCTGCATTCAAAGTATGTTAATTCGCGTCGCGTGGCCATAATCACGTCGGCAACCTTTCCACATGAATCACTGGGTACAAATAAAAGCTTCGGCAATACACTGCCCTTTTCTACCTCGTATACGCGATACTACCGCGATCTGTATATGTGTCTATCGCTATCCCGCGACCTTTGTCGCCTTAGTACAGAGAAACATGGGCATGACTTCGTTTCAGTCACGGGACATTCCGCCAAATCTCTACTACCTGAACATGGTAAAATGATAGTCACATTTTCTTCTGGTGCCACAGAAGGCGTCAATAACATGCAAAAACCATGTTTTAACTCAATCATACATGATGTCACATCATGGACTGTCAGGAAACAGAATTGAAGCATTTGAGATATTGTGCTACAGACCAAGTTGAAAATTAGGTGCACTCATAACGTAAGTGATGAGGAGGTTCTGCGCAGAGCAGGAGATGAAAGAAATATATGAAAAGCACTGACAAGAAGAAGGGGCATGATGGTAGGACACGCATCATAAGCGCAATAGGGCATAAGTTATCAGTGCTAAGTTGTTGTTGTTGTAGTTGTCTTCAGTCCTGAGACTGGTTTGATGCAACTCTCCATGCTACTCTATCCTGTGCAAGCTTCTTCATCCCCAGTACCTACTGCAACGTACATTCTTCTGAATCTGCTTATTGTATTCATCTCTTGGTCTCCCTCTACGATTTTTCCCTCCACGCTGCCCTCCAATGCTAAATTTGTGATCCCTTGATGCCTCTAAACATGTCCTACCAACCGATCCCTTCTTCTAGTCAAGTTGTGCCACAAACTTCTCTTCTCCCCAATCCTATTCAATACCTCCTCATTACTTACGTGATCTATCTAACTTATCTTCAGCATTCGTCCGTAGCACCAGATTTCGAAAGCTTCTATTCTCTTCTTGTCCAAACTAGTTATCGTCCATGTTTCACTTCCATACATGACTACACTCCAAATAAATACTTTCAGAAACGACTTCCTGATACATAAATATATACTCGATGTTAAGAAATTTCTCTTCTTCAGAAACGTTTTCCTTGCCATTGCCAGTGTACATTTTATATCCTCTCTACTTCGACCATCATCAGTTATTTTACTTCACGAATAGCAAAACTCCTTTACTACTTTAAGTGTCTCATCTCCTAATCAAATTCCCTCAGCATCACCCAATTTTATTCGACTACATTCCATTATCCTCGTTTTGCCTTTGTTGATGTTCATCTTATATCCTCCTTTCAAGACACTGTCCATTCCGTTCAACTGCTCCTCCAAGTCCTTTGCCGTCTCTGACAGAATTACAAAGTCATCGGCGAACCTCAAAGTCTTCACTTCTTCTCCATGAATTTTAATATCTACTCCAAATTTTTCTCTTTTTTCCTTTAGTGCTTGCTCAATATACAGATTGAATAACATCGGTGAGAGGCTACAACCCTGTCTCACTCCTTTCCCAACCACTGCTTCCCTTTCATGCCCCTCGACTCTTATGACTGTCATCTGGTTTCTGTACAAATTGTACATAGCCTTTCGCTCCCTGTATTTTACCCCTGCCACCTTCAGAATTTGAAAGAGAGTATTCCAGTCAACATTGTCAAAAGCTTTCTCTAAGTCTACAAATGCTAGAAAAGTAGGTTTGCCTTTTCTTAATCTTTCTTCTAAGATAAGTCGTAAGGTCAGTATTGCCTCACTTGTTCCAACATTTCTTCGGAATCCAAACTGATCCTCCCCGAGGTTCGCATCTACCAGTTTTTCCATTCGTCTGTAAAGAATTCGCGTTAGTATTTTGCAGCTGTGACTTATTAAACTGATAGTTCGGTGATTTTACAGCTGTCAGCACCTGCTGTTTTTGGGATTGGAATTATTATATTCTTCTTGAAGTCTGAGGGTATTTCGCCTGTCTCATACACCTTGCTCACTAGATGGTAGAGTTTTGTCAGGACTGGCTCTCCCAAGGCCGTCAGTAGTTCTAATGGAATGTTGTCTACTCCGGGGGCCATGTTTCGACTCAGGTCTTTCAGTGCTCTGTCAAACTCTTCAGGCAGTATCTTATCTCCCATTTCGTCTTCTTCTACATCCTCTTCCATTTCCACAATATTGTCCTCAAGTACATCGCCCTCGTATAAACCTTCTATATACTCCTCCCACCTTTCTGCCTTTCCTTCTTTGCTTAGAACTGGGTTGACATCTGAGCTCTTGATATTCCTACACGTGGTTCTCTTCTCTCCAAAGGTCTCTTTAACTTTCCTGTAGGCAGTATCTATCTTACCCCTAGTGAGATAAGTTTCTACATCCCTACATTTGTTCTCTAGCCATCTCTGCTTAGCAATTTTGCACTTCCTGTCGATCTCGTTTTTGAGATATTTGTATTCCTTTTGGCCTGCTTCATTTACTGCATTTTTATATTATCTCCTTTCATCAATTAAATTCAATATTTCTTCTGATACCCAAGGATTTCTAGCAGCCCTCGCCTTTTTACCTACTTTATCCTCTGCTGCCTTCACTACTTCATCCCTCAGAGCTACCCATTCTTCTTCTACTGTGTTTCTTTCCCCCATTCCTGTCAATTGTTCCCTTATGCACTCCTTGAAACTCTGTACAACCTCTAGTTCGTTCAGCTTATCCAGATCCCATGTCCTTAAATCCCCACCTTTTTGCAGTTTCTTCAGTTTTAATCTACAGGTAATAACCAATAGATTGTGGTCAGAGTCCACATCTGCCCCTAGAAATGTCCTACAATTTAAAACCCGATTCCTAAATCTCTATCTTACCATTATATAATCTTTCTGATACCTTTTAATATCTCCAGGATTCTTCGATGTATACAACCTTCTCTTATGATTATTGAACCAAGTGTTATCTATGATTAAGTTATGCTCTGTGCAAAATTCTATCAGACGGCTTCCTCTTTCATTTCTTATCCCCAATCCATAATCAACTACTATGTTTCCTTCTCTCCCTTTTCCTACTGACGAATTCCAGTCACCAATGACTATTACATTTTCGTCTCCCTTCACTACCTGAATAATTTCTTTTATCTCGTCATACATTTCAACAATTTCTTCATCATCTGCAAAGCTAGTTGGCATATAAATTATACTACTCTATTAGGCATGGCCTTTGTGTCTATCTTGGCCACAATAATGCGTTCACTATGCTGCTTGTAGTAGCTTACCCGCACTCCTATTTTTTTATTCATTATTAAATCTACTCCTGCATTAACCGTATTTGATTTTGTATTTATAACCCTGTATTCACCTGACCAAAAGTCTTGCTCCTCCTGCCACTGAACTTCACTAATTCCCACTATATGAAACTTTAACGTATCTATTTCGCTTTTTAAATTTTCTAACCTGCCTGCCCGAGTAAGGGATCTGACATTCCACGCTCCTATCCTTAGAACGCCAGTTTTCTCTCTCCTGATAACGACGTCCTCCTGAGTAGTCCCCTCCTGGAGATCTGAATGGGGGACTATTTTACCTCCGGAATATTTTACCCAAGTGGACGCCATCATCATTAATCATGCAGAAAAGCTGCATGTCCTCGGGAAAAATTACGACTCTAGTTTCCCCTTGCTTTCAGCCGTTCCCAGTACCAGCACAGCAAGGCCGTTTTGGTTAATGTTGCAAGGCCAGATCAGTCAATCATCCAGACTGTTGCCCCTGCAACAACTGAAAATTCTGCTGCCCCTCTTCAGGAATCACATGTTGATCTGGCCTCTCAACAGATACCCCTCCATTGTGGTTGCACCTACAGTACGGGCATCTGTATCGCTGAGGCACGCAAGCCTCCCCACCAATGGCAAGGTCCATGGTTAATGGGGGCTAAGTATACTAAATATACGAATTTGTAAAATGAATAAGTTTTCTCGATAACTATAACCTCTGTATTACCACATTCGCACGACAGCGCCATTCTATTTCCTTGCGTCCAACACATTGTTGACATCCCCCACAAGTCGCAGTGTGTAGTGGCAAAACTCGCCGCTGGCGAGAGACGGCAGAGGCATCTTGCGGAGGTGCGGGCAGCCGTGGCCGGCGCAGCAGTGGCTGGGGTGGTAAACTCTGTCCACTTGGAGGCCAGAGGGCAGTTTGCTCAAGTAGTTGAAATGCCTCTAAGCACTATGGGACTTAATATCTGGGGTCGTCAGTCAACTACACTTAGATCTACTTAAACCTAACTAACCTAAGGACATTACAGACCTCCATGCCCGAGGCAGGATTCGAACCTGCGTCCATAGCAGCAGCATGGTTCCGGAGTGGATGGCCTAGAATCGCTCGGCTACATCGGCCGGCTATATGGATCGCTTCTGGGGGATCGTCGTCACACAAACAACAGAACACACACTTTTGATGACAGAAGTGGGTCTGCTAAGATGACATCCGAAGTTCACTGAGGCTTTTTGCAGATGATGCTGTGGTGTATTGAGAGGTTGCAACAATGGAAAATTGTACTGAAATGCAGGAGGATCTGCAGCGAATTAACGTATGCTGCACGGAATGGCAATTGAATCTTAATGTAGACAAGTGTAATGTGATGCGAATACATAGAAAGATAGGTCCCTTATCATTTAGCTATAAAATAGCAGGTCAGCAACTGGAAGCAGTTAATTCCATAAATTATCTGGGAGTACGCATTAGGAGTGATTTAAAATGGAATGATCATATAAAGTTGATCGTCGGTGAAGCAGATGCCAGACTGAGATTCATTGGAAGAATCCTAAGGAAATGCAATCCGACAACAAAGGAAGTAGGTTACAGTACGCTTGTTCGCCCAATGCTTGAATACTGCTCAGCAGTGTGGGATCCGCACCTGGTAGGGTTGATAGAAGAGATAGAGAAGATCCAACGGAGAGCAGCGCGCTTCGTTACAGGATCATTTAGTAATTGCGAAAGCGTTACGGAGATGATAGATAAACTCCAGTAGAAGACTCTGCAGGAGAGACGCTCAGTAGCTCGGTACGGGCTTTTGTTAAAGTTTCGAGAACATACCTTCACCGAAGAGTCAAGCAGTATATTGCTCCCTCCTACGTATATCTCGCGAAGAGACCATGAGGATAAAATCAGAGAGATTAAAGCCCACACAGAAGCATACCGACAATCCTTCTTTCCACGTACAATACGAGACTGGAATAGAAGGGAGAACCGATAGAGGTACTCAGGGTACCCTCCGCCACACACCGTCAGGTGGCTAGCGGAGTATGGATGTAGATGTAGATGTAGATGTAGAACTCAGCCTCGGTCTAAACAGATTACACTCTGATTCTCCTGAATTCCTCAGACCAGTAGCTTACCATAACAAACAACAAAAGAAAGTACTAATGAAACGTGGATACATCAGTTAAAGCTAGAGTAATACAAGGAGACCGTTTCATAGGTCAAATGGAATACACAACAACAACAGTTACACAGAAATTGCAACAGCACTAATCTTTGAGTGCACTTATTGTGGTACTTCTGTAATCAAATGGTGCTTCTAGCTCATGTGTTGCGAATCAGGCTGTAGGGGGCTCACATGATAGTCAAGGGGGCAGCAACTGTCGAGCAGACTGGCGAAGTAAATTCAGAAGAATTAAAGGCACACAGTGTGTGATACAAAGAATGTATTCCAGCAAAAAATTAAAGTGCAGCCAGTTTATGAATTTCATCACAGAAACTGAAACATTGCCCACTGCACAGATCTGATTCTCATTGACCATGGGGTCACTCATTGAACTGATGAACGTTAAACGTCATCTGACAATAAAGTCGAATGTGTGTGAGACCTATAGTATGACTAGGGACGAGTTGTATATACATATACGCGAGGAAAGGGGTCATATGTTTTTACTCCAATGACATATAAAATACCGTTTCATTAGTTTATTCAGGGTAATTATATCTACTAGATTGTGACTAGAACATTTCCTTGGGTATGAAAGAGTCAATCTGAAGGAACATAATGAGCATGTGGTTCCATATGGAAATGGACAAATTCCATTTCCGTATAGATTCATAAAATCGTGATTACACGTCAAAAGTGGTGAAAGCTGTGACCAGTGCTAGAGAGCAGAAGACACAAGCTAAAGTCTGGGAACTGAAAGTTAATCCCTGTAGAGGGCAGGTACTGGAGTGTGTTTACACACAGGATACATATAACAAAATGTATCGGAAAAGAAGCATCGTACGAAAAAAATGTTCTAGGTGAAAAGTCAATATAAGGAAATGGAACATCTGTCTCTGTTACAAATGGCCACCTTCGAACCACCCCTGGTTTGTGGGGCCAACTTTGTATTTTCTAATAGCAATCTTAGTTTTCATTGAATATTCGAATTCTACACCAAAAATGATTATGGATTACCAAGCTATTGTTTCCCATTTGTGTAATATACAGATGACATAGGGAAAGTCCCAGTAGAAGGAAGCAGAGCAGAATTCTCCATATAGCCTTTAGTAACACAACAGAAACAAAGGGGCAGGCAAGCAGAGGGCTGATGGCTGCTACTGAGTGAGGCAAGCAGACCAATTTGATCAGCAGAACTCCTCCCAGCATGTGTAATAGAAGGGAATGTACTTAGCTAATGGATGCATCCTGAGAACAACTAAACAGAAACAGGAAGGAAATGTGAATAAGGGCCCCAATGCTGCTGTTTTGGTCTTAGGACTTGCTTGTTGCATCCGGAGGTGGGCACAGACTTTATAGGGAATACGCAGCTACACCCTAATTCACTTCTTAGGGCCTAGATGCTTCTTACTACCTAATTCATCTGCTTTGATTGGGGAAAGTAAGGGAACTTTATTATGGAAAGTATAGTTGTATTACATACATCTAGCAAGAAACCAAATGAGAAATATAGAACATGCAAATCTGTAGTACTGATGTGGGAATACTGATTACTCTGTCCATTTACTTTACTACTCCTACCCAGAGGTTAACACATACTGTGTGGTCACATCAGAAGTCAGAAATTATAAACACGTTACTGGTCTCCTTGAGCCATGCCACAACCTGCAACAGAGTGCTTAGTGGTGGTATTGGGTGACAGACTTGCTCCCCTGCTTCATCTTCCATATACTTAGCATGATGCAATTTATATTTATATCCTTGTTGGAAGCAGGAGAGGCAGCCAACAACAATAAAGACTCTTTTACACCAACAGGTTAATAGTAACCCTGTACAGAACACAGAAACAGACCCACACGTTTCCATGACCTGGCTGCAAACTGTAAACATAATTATTTGTGCTTCTGTCTTGAGCAGCACATAATTTTATCCACCACTACAATGGTCCCTGCTCTCTCCACAGTCAATGTAGTTTTTATTCAGTGGCTTGATGTAGGAATCTAAATCATTGATTGTTCAACACACAGAATTTTATTAATGGAACTGATGACTGCAGGTAAGTCAATGTAATTTATGAGGCTACGAAAAATTTGTCTCTTCCTTGACTTTTGTAAGCTAGTTTACCTGTTAATAAATGCAGTTCAGTTATAGTACTAAATGAAGCTGTTACATGAAGTTGAGGAAAACATCAAGACCTATCAGAAAATGGATATCAGTGATCATGTAGTGATGGAGAAATAATTGCAGAACCAAGAAAATGTTGTTCTCTATAAACGAAAGTTAGTAGGTGTGTTTCTACACCTGAAAGATCATGTCTATTCAGATTTAGCGCAAATCGCATAAGAGTGGCACTAGTAACGCCACTATAAGTATGCAGATCATGTTTGTTTCAAATACGTACTGTAGCAATCGTGAGACTGGACGGGGCGATTTGATCGGGACAAAGGTGCCATTATCATACTGCATCTGTAGCAATAATCTGAGTAGCAGCTGGCACACGGGGACCTAATGAAATGTTAGAAATTGTTTGTATCAAGGAGAGCTCCGAGCCAGAGGCCCTGAAGTGTGGATTCCAATGACCCCAAACCACCGTCATTTGCGACTTCAATGGGATGAAGCGACAGCTGAGTGGAAGTCTGTCGCGTTTTCTCATGGGCTGGTTCTGCCCCAGTGCCAGTGATGGCGATATGTAGGTTAAGAGGAGGCCAGTTGAGGAACTGCAGCCAACCTGTCTGCATGCTAGGAGCATTGGACCTACAGCTGAAGCTATGATCTTGGGTGCAATTTCCTGTGAGAGCAAAAGCACTGTCGTCGTTATACCATGCACCCTGACTGCAAATGTGCGTTAGTCACTTGCGATAGGACCTGTTGTGCTGCCATTCATGAAGATCATTTCAGGAGGTGTTTTCCAACAGGATAACTCAAGTCCACATATCAGCTGTTGTAATAAAACATACTCTGCAGAGTGTTGGCTTGTTGCCTTGATTTCTGGATCGCCATATCTGTATCCAATCGGGTACATATGGGACATCATCGGATAACAAAAATGGTTCAAATGGCTCTGTGCACTATCGGACTTAACTTCTTAGGTCATCGGTCGTCTAGAACTTAGGACTACTCAAACCTAACTAACCCAAGGACATCACACACATCCATGCCCGAGGCAGGATTCGAACCTGCGACCATAGCGGTCGCGGGGTTTAGACTGTAGCGTCTATAACCGCTCGGCCACGCCGGCAGGCTCATCGGATAACATCTCCAGCATCATCTGTAAACAGCATTAACTGTTTCTGTGTTGAGCAACCAAGTGAAACAGGCATGGAACGCCATCACGCAATTGACATCGTTTACCTGTACAACAGTATGAATTAACAGTTACATTCTTGTATTCACCATCCTGGTTGTTACTCCGCTTAGTAGTGTGGCAGCATGTCACGATTGCAATGGCACATCTACAGCTCACATTAACCTGTGATGTTAATCAGTTACATATGTTACCTAGATAAATGTGTTCCCAAAATTTCATTGCTCTATATTAATTAGTTTTTGGTTATGTGATTTTTTTTCCTGTCAGATGTCTCTTTGTTCTATAAAACTTGTAATCTAAGTATAATTATTGGTTCGTAAATAGAAAAGTAGTTAGAAATTTTCAAGACAGGCAAGTGGCTTGTCAATTGCTTGCCTGGCTTCTGCTGGAGAACTCGGGAGCAGGTGAGCCAGTGTGACCACATCTTAAGGCTGAGTGCTTACTGCGTCAGCCCAGCCCTGTATGGTCATAACCTGCGTGACGTTGGCCTTGATGAAGTTAACGGCGGCCTGCCTGAGGCTAGTGCAGGAGTGCCTGATCGCCAGAACAGCTGTGGCCGCCGCAGTCTCGACGGACAGCTGAGCGGCCACGACCTGCTCGCACCGAGCTTTCAGGGCCGACACGCCGTATTTATCATCGGCTGCCAGCAGCTGAGGGACCAGGCTGGGCAGCTGAGGGGCCTGGAGGGTGTAGAGGTAGGCGATCAGCTGGCGGAGCACCGGGCCCTCCAAGTCCTGGACTGCGACCTCGCCGGCGTTGGCTTCCAGTGAGTCGTGGCGAAACATGCCGCCAAACACGGGACTCCGTTCGCCCAACACGGTCCTGTGCGCCACGAGACGGGTGCCGTCCGCCAACAGTGTGACGACTTCTCCGTCCCATGCGCCCAGAAGGGCGCCCAGGTCCCTGGCTGGGGTCTCCATAACATCCTGGGTGGGTTCCATTGTGAATGACTCTGGAACATGGCGAACCTCAGCAGCCTTTTCTCTCCACATGGCACTCTCTGTGATGGTACGAGCCACAGGCAGGAAAGTGTCAAGCTAAAAATGGTAAATATTTTGACATCTGGACATTCATGTCATGAATAGGCCTGTCAACCGTCTGACTTTCGAAAATCGCGCCTGTGCAGAACCAAATATATCTGCTTTGCAAACTAAAGTGCAAAGACCACATTGCAGAATGGAAGGTTTGTGATGGACTCACAACTGACTGTAATCTCAATTAGTTTTCAATAACAGATAGTGTCTTTCACGCTATCATGCAGCCCAAGTGAGTATGCAAATTACGTAAAGCGATTTGGGAACTTCTAAAGGCAGAATACAACATATAACAACTGCAACGGTTTGGATATGATGTCTAAGCCACAGCCAACAAGTTCTTCAAATGTTGCTGGCCGCGCACGCTAAGTCCATCCCAATATTTGTTGTTGTTGTTGTTGTTGTGGTCTTCAGTCCTGAGACTGGTTTGATGCAGCTTTCCATGCTACTCTATGCTGTGCAGGCTTCTTCATCTCCCAGTACCTACTGCAACCTACATCCTTCTGAATATGCATGGTGTATTCATCTCTTGGTCTCCCTCTATGATTTTTGCCCTCCAAGCTGCCCTCCAATACTAAATTGATGATCCCTTGATGCCTCAGGACATGTCCTACAAACCGATCGCTTCTTCTGGTCAAGTTGTGCCACAAACTTCTCTTCTCCCCACTCCTATACAATACTTCCCATCTAATATTCAGCATTCTTCTGTAGCATCACATTTCAAAACCTTCTATTCTCTTCTTGTCCAAACTATTTATCGTCCATGTTTCACTTCCATTAATGGCTACACTCCATACAAATACTTTCAGAAAAGACTTTCTGACAAATCTATACTCGATGTTAACAAATTTCTCTTCTTCGGAAACGCTTTGCTTGCCATTGCCAGTCTACATTTTATATCCTCTCTACTTCGACCATCATCAGTTATTTTGCTCCCCAAATAGCAAAAATCCTTTACTACTTTAAGTGTCTCATTTCCTAATCTAATTCCCTCAGCATCACCCGAATTATTTCGACTACATTCCATTATCCTCTTCTTGCTTTTGTTGATGTTCATCTTATATAATCCTCTCAAGACACTGTCCATTCCATTCAACTGCTCTTCCAAGTCCTTTGCCGTCTCTGACAGAATTACAATGCCATCGGCGAACGTCAAAGTTTTTACGACTTCTCCATGGATTTCAATACCTACTCCGAATTTTTCTTTTGTTTCCCTTACTGCTTGCTGAATATACAGATTAAATGACATCGGTAAGACGCTACAACCCTGTCTTACTCCCTTCCCAACCACTGCTTCCCTTTCATGTACCTCGTCTCTTATAACTGCCATCTGGTTTCCGTGCAAATTGTAAACAGCCTTTCGCTTCCTGTATTTTGCCCCTGCCACCTATAGAAATTGAAAGAGAGTATTCCAATCAACATTGTCAAAAGCTTTCTCTAAGTCTACAAATGCTAGAAACGTAGGTTTGCCTTTACTTAATCTTTCTTCTAAGATAAGTCGTAAGTTCAATATTGCCTCACGTGTTCCAGTATTTCTACGGAATCCAAACTGATCTTCCCCGGGGTCGGGATCTACTAGTTATTCCATTCATCCGTAAAGAGCTCGAGTTAGTATTTTCCAGCTGTAGCTTAACAAACTGATAGTTCGCTAATTTTGACATCTGTCAACACCTGCTTTCTTTGGGATTGCAGTTATTATATTCTTCTTGAAGTCTGAGGGTATTTCGCCTGTTTCATACATCTTGCTCACCAGATGGTAGAGTTTTGTCAGGACTGGCTCTCTCAAGGCCGTCAGTAGTTCCAATGGAATGTTGTCTACTCCGGGGGCCTTATGTCGACCCAGGTCGTTCAGTGCTCTGTCAAACTCTTCACGCAGTATCGTATCTCTCATTTCATCTTCATCTACATCCTCTTCCATTTCCATAACATTGTCCTCAAGTACATCACCCTTGTATAGACACTCTATATACTCTTTCCACCTTTCTGCTTTGCCTTCTTTGCTTAGAACTGTGTTTCCATCTGAGCTTTTGACGTTCATACACATGGTTCTCTTATCTCCAAAGGTCTCTTTAATTTTCCTGTAGAGAGTATCTATCTTACCCCTAGTGAGATAAGCCTCTACATCCTTACATTTGTCCTCTAGCCATGCCTGCTTAGCCATTTTGCACTTCCTATCGATCTCATTTTTGAGACTTTTGTGTTCCTTTTTGCCTGCTTCATTTACTGCATTTTTATATTTTCTCCTTTCATCAAATAAATTCAATATTTCTTTTGTTACCCAAGGATTTCTACTAGCCCTCGCCTTTTTACCTACTTGATCCTCTGCTGCCTTCACTACTTCATCTCTCAAAGCTACCCATTCGTCTTCGACTGTATTTCTTTCCCCCAATCCTGTCAATTCCTTTATGCTCTCCCCGAAACTCTGCACAACCTCTAGTTCTTTCAGTTTATCCAGGTCCCATCTCCTTAAATTCCCACCTTTTTGCAGTTTCTTCAGTTTTAATCTACAGGTCATAACCAATAGATTGTGGCCAGAGTCCACATCTGCCCCTGGATATGTCTTACAATTTAAAACCTGGTTCCTAAATCTCTGTCTTACCATTACATAATCTATCTAACACCTTTTAGTATCTCCAGGGATCATCAATGTATACACCCTTATTTCATGATTCTTAAATTAAGTGTTAGGTATGATTAAGTTGTGCTCTGTGCAAAATTCTGCCAAGCGGCTTCCTCTTTCATTTCTCAGCCCCAATCCGTATACACCTACTACATTTCCTACTCTCCCTTTTCCTACTCTCGTATTCCAGTCACCCATGACTATTAAATTTTCATCTCCCTTCACTATCTGAATAATTTCTTTTATTTCGTCATACATTTCTGCAATTTTTTCGTCATCTGCAGAGCTAGTTGGCATATAAACTTGTACTACTGTAGTAGGTGTGGGCTTCGTATCTGTATTTGTTAGGCAGCCAAATGTTTTTGAAATTCCCTGCTGTTTCATCCCACAGGGATGGACAGCATAGCAGGTGACAAGATACTACCATAGAACTTCAGGGGAAGCAGAACGAGAAACAAGTCTTAGTTTTATCGAGCAGTTAAACAATAATATAAAGAAAGCGTTACTCCAATGGAGAGCACAAATTGCGGGCAGTTTGTCGAGGACCAAATTGCGACAGACATTAAGTGTTTCCCATACAAACATACATCAAACACGGTTCTATTACCCACTGTATTATAGACCTTGGGACGATCTAGAGGTATGATGATGACGGCCAGAAGACATTAGAGCTCTGTTGCCAGAAGACATAACAGTATCTTCGCTGACAACTACTCCAGCAGCATGTGAATGATGTTTTGATTTCATTTACCCAGAAGCAAATGGGGCTGGGCAATAGTAAAGATAAAAAAAAGAGAAAGCACGAGGGATTGATATAATTATGACACAAGTGTTGCATCAGCTAGTGGACCAAATTTCACCATATATCTAATGGCGTCATTCAACGAATTTCCTTTGTATCGATCAGTCACCAGAACCTAGAGATTCTGAAGTATCATTAGGGAGAACACAAAGATCCAAAACAACTTAGCCCTAACAATATGGGGAAGGGGGAGGAAGGGCATAGTTTGTGCGCACTTTATAAAATTAAAATTATATTAACAACGCACTTTTGAAGAGGTATTTACGTGTAATTAGGGTCCAGAACCTTAAACACCTCTTCAAATAATAGCGATATCAAAGCACTTTTCATAATATGTACTACTGACTTCGTAACCAAGTCAATAAATAAGGAACGCACATTTTTTTCAGTGTTGTTGACTCTAAACATAATTTTTAAAGAGGTACTGATGTATAAGTATGGCTCAGAACTTGGAAATACTGTCTACGATTTCCGTTCGAGAAACTGACATCTACTACTGTGACTTAAATTTTTGTGTTAACTGAACTGAAGTTTTTAAAACATATATGGAATCTGATAGACTTCATTAACAGCAACAAATACCTCTTAACAATTTTAAGATATAAAAAACTGACTAGATAACAATATGTGTATAGATGGGCATAAAGTACTACTGCCACCATTCCCACCTTGTTATTGTGAGGTTTAAACCTTACAGCACAATTCGTGTGGTAAATACTCAGACGAAGTACACAGAAACGTTCCGTGCCGCTGTCTGAGCCACCGTAGACAGATAATAGGCATGAGCTCCTGCATTATGGTGCCAGGTGGTGGATATGGCGTTATGGTATGGTGCCAGGAAAAGGAATGCGGTAAATCACGCAATGGATATCGTGAATACCTCAGACAATTACGCTATAGTTATAATGACTGATAAAGCTGGGGATATCTTTCATTTATTGTTGCCTACACATTTAGGAGACTGAAGCAGATGGGCTGTCTCAATAGTCTCTATAACACCCTAAGATATTACTGAATACACGGGCAGATGAAACTAGAAACCATCGAATGGAAATTGTGAAGAACATCTACAAAAGCTGCCTACAGGTTTCTGTTTGTTGTCATTAATGAGACAACTTCAGAGCATAACAAATACTAGAGACTGCAATACCTATGCAGACAATCTACCAAATTTTTGTATAGTATATGCCAGTACAAGCGCTAAATCCGGGGAAATTAATAGGGAAGTTTTTGCAAGACTAAGTAATTGGTGTAAACGAAACAAATTTACAATAGCAGAGCACAAAACAGCTTACATATTAAGGAATATTATAAAGACTATAAAAGCCAACAATCAGAATATATGACCAACAAGTGAACAGAGAAGTGTCACAAACATACCTCGGTATAAATATCGACGAGAACAGCTATTATTCTTGTGTGACAGAGGCATTAATACCCTCAACAAAATAGCAATAAATGGGCGAAGAAACTTCCAACTGCCTCTAAATGCAACAAGATCATATCACAGTGCAACCTTAATCGCTATTATGAGCTGAGGATTGGGTGACTCATATAGCCACAATTAGGCAGTATGAAGAAATTCCTAGTGTTAGGCAACAACTTGACACCGCTCTGTTCCAGATATCTGCCAGCACGCGCATAGGACAACTTCACAGGCTGTTTCTGTAGAGGTACACTATTCAGATTCTCAGTGGAGGTGCGCAAGTGCCACCGAAGATGTTGCCTAAATGAGGGGCTTTTAGAGGGATCCCTTGCTTTGTAATTCACACTTGTGTCAGTCTCTGTTCTCTGAGACCACACTCAGCTCTAAGGATATCAAAGATAAAGTCCATTACCAAGGGGGAGGGGGGTGGAAGTTGGTGGCAGGGGGAGGTAGTATATCGCGCCTCTCATAAAAAGTTAAATAGTAACAACATACTTTTGTAAAGGTACCAGAACAAGAGGGCTTAAAGTGCATAAACACCCTCTGCTGCTTAATATCACGTTCAAATTTCGGCAAATAATTCTGAATGTCCACTGGTGCCTCCAACCTAGACACGATAGCAATTATTGCGGTTGTGCTGCTCTTCAAAGGGGTCAGATAAGTACAATTGGGATACAGCACAACGATGTTCTTAGAAATGGGCTAAAACGTTTGGGGCAGTCGGTAGCGTCAAAGGTTGTTAAGAGTGTCCTTTTCCTACTTATCACGTAGTAGGCTGTCGTTTTCGGCTCTTGAAATGTGTAGCAAAAAATAGTACAAATGGCTCTGAGCACTATGGGACTTAACGTCGATGATCATCAGTCCCCTAGAACTTAGAACTACTTAAAGCTAACTAACCTAAGGACATCACACAACACCCAGCCATCACGAGGCAGAGAAAATCCCTGACCCCACCGGGAATCGAACCCGGGAACCCGGGCGTGGGAAGCGAGAACGCTACTGCACGACCACGAAATGCGGGCGAAATGTGTAGCAGTCGACAACCCACGGAAGAAGTGGTTTCATTGATACCCTTTGTCACCTCCTGAGCGATTCTCTTGTCGATTCTGAGCGGGGATGTGTGTGATATATTTTCCTCTGCTGTCCATAATACAACCTCGTCATTTCAAAACTGGATCTCGCTGTTCTGATCTCCATCGTTGATGCTTCAACGGAGGGGGTGTGTCGTTTTTCCCATCCTGTGACACGTCCACCTCTCTGTTTGGCGTTCTTTTTCGCAAACTTTTGAGTGAATGTGATGTCATTAAATGTCATATGAACTTCAGAGCTCTGGCCTTTCAGTCGTACGTGTCGACACATTGCTGTTCGTAGCCTCTTTGAGCGCAAGTGTGACGTCATAGGGCTCCACACTTCTGCAGCATTACAGAGGAAGGTTGCAGGCACCTTACAGTCAAATTTCAAACTAGTGGGTCGAAATGGAAGACAATCAATGGGTTCCGATAAAGTGATCCTTTAATTGTATTGCACACTGTAGACTATTCCCATTGATGTAAGTTTTCTATTAGCGAGTCTAATTTTCGTTGAAGAAATTCTCATCTCCAGTTCATACTCAGCATCGAAAAAGTCTAAATTAGATGGTCATCGTGGTTGTTTAAATAAAAGGTCAAATTATTCATTCACCGCAATTACATTGCTTGATTCAACACTGATAGTTGGTTAATTCTTTTTACAAGAAAATTAGTTCTCAGAAAACTGAGAAACAACAAACACCGGGAATAAACAATATTCTTGCGAAACTTCTGAAAGCGGGAAGAACAAAAAGGAAATTCAGTGTTAACAGGAAAACATGTCAGATATTGGAAGACACCTTGCATTGCCAGACCTTAAAGCAAGGTGTGTCTTAATAAAGCTAAAATTACGCATAATTTACCTTAGATGCGAATGTATCATAAAATAATTATCTGCAACGTCTTCAAACAGTTGTGCCGCTTTCTCAAAATTAGGGAACGAATATTAGCTTCAAAATTAGCTTGCAACATTCATTGCTTCTGTAGACATACAGAAAGTGGCTGAAACACTGAAGGAAGTAGGAATTAAACTCAAACTTTGTTTCACCATTTGTCATCAGAGAACGATAACTTGTATCGCAGCGTTATAAAAAGGTGAAGGTTGTTATAATAGATGAGAAAAACGTAGACGCGCTTGCCACACACGTGTTTTGCCTGATAGTGTATAAATCTCGAATAAATCTTACATAAATGGATAAAGTTATGTGAAAGGGATATAACATGTAAATAAATCGGTCTGAACCAAATGTGTTGATCTGTAAGAAAGAACGACTAACCAGTGTCCGAGTAAATCCCTGGACAATCTTCTGGAATATGGCAACTAGCTACTGTTTTGAGAAACAAGATCACCAGAGCTATAAGAAGGAAATATGAAATAGAAAGCAGAACTGCCCGTGAAAATAGTGCCTTCAGTATAGTGAATAAGATATTAACCTCCACAAGTAAGTATCAGCAAATGAGAAAAAAAGAGTTCGGAAAGGGCGTGTTTCGAGTGTGGCACTGTGTGGCTGTGAGACCTGGGCCCAGTAGAAAGAGGTAAGAAGGCGATTTTAACCTTTCTAGGAATGCTGTTACAAGCGCGTCCCGAACATAGAAAGCTATTGATAAGATAGCAAGTGGCGAAGTGCTTAATAGTGTGTGAGAAGGTGAGTTTGTAGAAAGTCATGAAACAGAGTTCATGTTAGTGGTTATCTGTTGAAACGTGAGGACCCCTAAAAGCGATGAAAGATAAGTTAATGGAAAAGTACTAAGGATATACCACGGCGTATGGAGCAAAGTATGGAACATGTCTTTCTGCCTTCTGCTTCATATCGGCTTACGCGAAGACTGCGGGTCTGCTGCCACCATCTCATATGACGGACCACTGAAGAAGTGGAAATCTAGAATACAGTCTAGAATGGCAGTTTAGTAACAGATATTGATACATTTTACCTCTCTCAATTCCTAGTACCATCTTTAGCGAACCATGCCCCACCATCCAAAACTCCTAAGCCATGCCATTTTAGTATAGATGACCTGCATGTGTAGCAACCTCAGTCTTCTTTATCGTGCACCACCCAGCTTTCTGGTTGAATGCTCTCCCACCGATGTTAAATAATTAATATTTATCCACTCTGTTTCTATTTGAGTTATCAGCTGGTTTAATGCGGCCCGCCACGAATTCTCGTCCTGTGCCAATCTTTTCATTTTACAGTAGCATTTGCAACCTAAATCTTTAATTATTAGCTCGATGTATTCCAATATCTACCTTCCTCTACGCTTTATACCCAACCAGCTCCCTCTTGTACCATGAAAGTTACTCCCTCATCTCTTAACAGATGTCTTATCATCCTGTCCCTTCTTTTTGTCAGTGTTATCCATATACTCCTTTCCTCGCTAATTCTGAGGAGAACTTCCTCGTTCCTTACCTTATTAGTTCACCTAATTTCCAACATTCTTCTGCAGCACTACATCTCAAATATTTCACTTCTCTTCTGTTCCAGTTTTCCCACAGTCCATGTTTCACTACAATATAATGATCTCATGGACTGTGCGGCTGGCCTAGGCGGAAGTTCGAGTCCTCCCTCGGGCATGGGTGTGAGTGTTTGTCCTTAGGATAATTTGATTTAAGTAGTGTGTAATCTTGGGGAGTGATGACCTCAGCAGTTAAGTCCCATAGGATTCCACACATAATAAAATGTTAATCTCCAAACGTACATTCCCGGAAATTTCTTCTTCAAAGCAAGTGCTAGTCTTCTTTTTATGTCGTCCTTACTCTGTCCGTTATGGGTTATTTTGCAGCTTAATTAGCAGAATTCCTTGAATTTATCTACTTTGCGTTCCACAATTCTGATCTTAAGTTTTTCATGTTCTCGTTTCTGCCATTATTCATTATTTTCATTTTTCTGCGATTTACTCTCAATCCATATTCTGTACCCATTACACTGTTCATTCCATTCAACAGATCTCGTAATTCTTCTCAACATGTGTGATGTTGATGTTTCACAGCAGAAACGATGTTTACGTGCCCTATCTCGCATCAAAAGCCAGACTCACTGCATGGCTAACCGCTGACTGCTCTGTGAGGTCAGTAGAAGCAGCAGCTCTGAACAGGCACGCATCCTCCCGCTACCAGCTCTAACAAACCTCAAGCCGCAAACTGACGACTACATAGTTCCAAAAATATGCCGCAGTCTTGCAATAATCTCGTATTTTAATTTAGTGTGGCATGACAGTACCTGCTTAAAATGCATAACATAATTTCCTATGTTTCATTGCTGCCTATTATTGTAACAAGGTGTAATATTATTGGGATTTCCTAGTATGAAAGCTGTGAGTGCCTTTGGAAAGGCATTCACCTATCTGTATACTTAATGATCAACCTATGAGATGAGACCTATTCATTGAAAGACATTTATATAATTTTCGTAACTGTAAAGATGCGCATCTAGCGCGGACGCTAATACATCGATTGCGCAGTCAAAGAAACATTTTAACAGAAGCTGAACTGACGTTCCTCTTCGATCTAAATAAAAGATGAAAAAAAACTTTCGTAGATCTTCAGATTTTAATGTACTACTTCGGCTTATAATGTAAAAACGTAAAAGAAGGTCGACTTTAAGCTAGAAAAGCGAGCGGTCTAGCCAGCGTGCAGACAACATTATTAATTAATAAAATTCAAGTAATTTAGGTTCGAAACTGTAAATCGGCAAGTTATTGTTATAAAGCTGTGGAACACTGCAAGAATTGCCTTTAAAGAAGGAGAAAATTAATGACTGTAATTTGTGACAAAAACGTAAACCAAGGACACAGCACAGGGAAGGCTGAAATCTGGTCGCACCATACAGTTAGAAAAGTACTTATGTAAGTTATATTATTTATAAATAAATCCTAATTTGCTAGTGAGAATTGTTTGAATATATTTAGTGTTTACCAGATTTCTTATTTTCTTCTTTTCCTTTACATTTTTTTAACCTCCTAGCCACATTACGTTTATAAATGTCAAACAGGATTTACTACAGCAGAGAATACTGCGGCATCCTGGTCGTGTACAGAAGGCCGCCCTTTTTCTTCTATACAACTCATAGGTGCCCCATTTATTAATGATTTCATTTGCATATGCAATTTTTTTTTTACTGTTCATTGTTAACGGTCTCTTACCTAATTATAAAATTCATACTGATTACGTAAAGAAATCCGGGTTATTCTTTTCCAAATAATAGAAGTCTTTGCGTAATCAAAAACTAGCCTCTTTCTGACAACGATCAGGAGCCGACCAGAAGACCGACGTCTTTGACCGCTTTCGTGTCTCTTGTGGAAAAACTGTGGCAAACTGGAAACATGACATTCTAGTATGAAACACAGATTTTAATTGAAAGAATTGAAATACATTTACCCTAACAATTTTTTTATCATACTAGAAAGGCTTACACACTGTGTAAAATACACGGTATGTGTGAACAATGTCAATAGCTGTACTTAGCTCAAACCTAAGAGCCGGCGGCCCACCAAACGTTGCCTGGAGCGTGGGAGCACGCTTCTGACGGTTAAGATAAGTACAGCTATTGACACTGTACACACGTACCGTTTATTGTACATTTTATGCAAGTCTTTTGCCCTTTTGGGCGTTCTGTATTATTGTTGGACCATGGCTCTTTAGGCAGTTTGTAGTTATAGTGTGTCCCGAAGAAGACGTGGTTATCCGCGCTCTTCGCAAACAATATGTAAAATCAAGAATTAGAGACGTAAATTGTGTTTGGTTATTGCTAATAGAAAGTGACTTGAGTGGGAGGCATTTTAATGAACGTTTGGTAACTTTATACGCTTCCGTGTCGAAGACAACCGTGTGTGACACATTCCTGTCAAACTTACAAAATCCGCGAGGCATTCGTGACAGATTAGTATAGCGAGCACTTGTGTAAAGGAAGACAAATGAATCCACGGAACGTTATCTCGCGCAAAGTTGTGGGTCGGTGACTGTTTCGATAATGAATAATGTTCGGGTCGAACTTCCAAAATTCTGGCTGATTTCGTATGACTAAGTATACTACACTCCTGGAAATTGAAATAAGAACACCGTGAATTCATTGTCCCAGGAAGGGGAAACTTTATTGACACATTCCTGGGGTCAGATACATCACATGATCATACTGACAGAACCACAGGCACATAGACACAGGCAACAGAGCATGCACAATGTCGGCACTAGTACAGTGTATATCCACCTTTCGCAGCAATGCAGGCTGCTATTCTCCCATGGAGACGATCGTAGAGATGCTGGATGTAGTCCTGTGGAACTGCTTGCCATGCCATTTCCACCTGGCGCCTCAGTTGGACCAGCGTTCGTGCTGGACGTGCAGACCGCGTGAGACGACGCTTCATCCAGTCCCAAACATGCTCAATGGGGGACAGATCCGGAGATCTTGCTGACCAGGGTAGTTGACTTACACCTTCTAGAGCACGTTGGGTGGCACGGGATACATGAGGACGTGCATTGTACTGTTGGAACAGCAAGTTCCATTGCCGGTCTAGGAATGGTAGAACGATGGGTTCGATGACGGTTTGGATGTACCGTGTGTACGGCCAGTGTAGGACATCGCTCCCCACACCATGATGCTGGGTGTTGGCCCTGTGTGCCTCGGTCGTATGCAGTCCTGATTGTGGCGCTCACCTGCACAGCGCCAAGCACGCATACGACCATCATTGGCACCAAGGCAGAAGCGACTCTCATCGCTGAAGACGACACGTCTCCATTCGTCCCTCCATTCACGCCTGTCGCGACACCACTGGAGGCGGGCTGCACAATGTTGGGGCGTGAGCGGAAGACGGCCTAACGGTGTGCGGGACCGTAGCCCAGCTTCATGGAGACGGTTGCGAATGATCCTCACCGATACCCCAGGAGCAACAGTGTCCTTAATTTGCTGGGAAGTGGCGGTGCGGTCCCCTACGGCACTGCGTAGGATCCTACGGTCTTGGCGTGCATCCGTGCGTCGCTGCGGTCCGGTCCCAGGTCGACGGGCACGTGCACCTTCCACCGACCACTGGCGACAACATCGATGTACAGTGGAGACCTCACGCCCCACGTGTTGAGCAATTCGGCGGTACGTCCACCCGGCCTCCCGCAGGCCCACTATACGCCCTCGCTCAAAGTCCGTTAACTGCACATACGTCCACGCTGTCGCGGCATGCTACCAGTGTTAAAGACTGCAATGGAGCTCCGTATGCCACGGCAAACTGGCTGACACTGACGGCGGCGGTGCACAAATGCTGCGCAGCTAGCGCCATTCGTTGGCCAACACCGCGGTTCCTGGTGTGTCCGCTGTGCCGTGCGTGTGATCATTGCTTGTACAGCCCTCTCGCAGTGTCCGGAGCACCTATGGTGGGTCTGACACACCGGTGTCAATGTGTTCTTTTTTCCATTTCCAGGAGTGTAAGTCAATAGAACTTTAAACATTTTGCTACATGAAGGTAGAACCCGGACGTCCGATGTTTATCGTGAACTGTCAGGAAATGATTTTCAAGTAGAATTTGAGGCGTCAGTCTGGTAGGTATTGGGTAGTAATTTCTTTAACGGTGCTTTGCACCACCTAGGCAGTACCCGCTACGTCAGAGTAAAGGAACAAGGAGGAGACAAGAAGCCTACCGTAGGTAGCTGGATTGGGCTGTGAGAATGAGATAACATAACCCCACCACGCCGCAAAACGTAACGTCGAGAATACCGGACAGGTACAAGTCATGTGGCAGACATTGCCTGTACTTTGCGTTGGACTGTGTTCATTTCCTAACTGGATTCCATTTAGTGTGTATGCAGTAACGCTGGAAAGATGGAAGAGGAATTATCGACTCAAAGTACAATGGGGCTCTTACTCAGTATATGAAGAAACCGCAAGAGAGAACAGGACTCACCGTAGAATGAGGGGGGAGTGTCTCCAAGCAAGTGATGTTCGTCGCCGCAGCCAACACACAGAGCGTCCCGGCGGCTGACGGAGTCGCAGTGTGCTCAGCGTCACAGCCCACACTTCTTATACGCCTACAGAAGACCGCGTGACGTCACCGAGCCTTGCATTGCTGTAATGATGTGGAGCACATCAGAGCGTGGTTTATCTCGAGCGTCTGTCACCAGGTGCGGCAATCTCGATCTATCTTATCCCTAAGACTTGTTGTCAGAAACGCGAAATCTCAGAATTCTTTCTGTGACCTTTTTAACTGGTTGCTGCGAGACTGAATAGTTCACTAACTTCTCACTGTGGATACATCAGCCAGCCAGTTTGGGCGTGTTCTCTACGACTGGTGTTAGTGCAGTCCTGACGCAGAGATGAATTCCGCTTCACGTGTCAAAATGACTGATATCAAACGGAAACCACAAGACAGTTTTTTCTGTAAATATTCTTCTAGCTGAAGCAAGGTGAGAATACTGGACAGCGTGCCTAGTCTTCTATGCTACTCCAGAGATCTGTGCAAAGCAGAAGTAGCAGTCTGTTATGTGGTTCTGTGGTTTTCGGCAAGCCATGGGAACGCACAATCGCATGCGATGAGATCGGGTTTTCAATCACCCACTCATGAGTGTCACACATGAGACAGATCATATGTGTGGCATCCAGGATGTATCCTGATCTCCTATTTTACAGCAAAATTAAAATTGGTATGATTTCCTTATCGGTTGGTTTATTTTTCTCGTTTGTGATTTAAGAGTTACCTCTTAAGAGATGTAACGAGAAGTGTTTGGGTGGTTAACCCACGTGAATTACGAAGTTCTAAGTTACACTTGTCAACAAAGTTTATAACATGACAAACATAGAGGGTTTCTGGTTTCACATATATACGCCTCTGGTTAAATACTCATCTAGCGGGAAGACTTTAATATAGTAGTGAGCCGAGAGTGGCTCGTGTTCGTGCTGTCTCTTATTTAACATCCTGTTTTAGCCATACTGCCACCTCGTCATTTAGGGTTCAATTACTTGTGTCACTGAGTTGCTGCTCCGCCTGCTCGTGAGCGGCAGCAGCGCTTATCGATATAAGCCCTGCCGTGTTATCTTTGCTGGATTGCTATTACTTGCCGGTCGTCGTGTGTCGACTAGCCAGTTGGAACGTGCCAGCAGTTGGTTCGGATCTGGTATTTGTGCTCAGCCGGACGGTCGTCTTGCCGGACGACGTGTATCTGGCCGGCGATCGCTTATAGCTTGGCTCTGTGTGCCGACTCCTGATTCGTCCGTTATTGTGCAGTCACTACCGTTAGCACTGTCTGGTTCTTCGTGCAAGTGTTCGTGAAACTGTACGTAGGTTGTGTGATTTTGACTGACAAGTCATTTTAAATGTCGGCGTACTGGCTCTGGCGAGTTGGTCGGTTGGCGTGGAGCAGCGAGGAATTCTCGGCGGGGCGTAGTTTGGCCGTGGCCCGCTGGCGGTCTCTACGCGGTGTCGGAGAGTGTGGCGTTGGTCCCATTGCAACGAGGTCCGTGGCTCACAGACCCTGGACACGAAGATTGAGTTTTGATTTAATGTACCAGCAAGTCAAGACTATTCCCATTGTGTCGTCTGGAGTTCGTTGTCGGTTGTTGGAATATTCCCGCGAGCAACAACTTGGTTTTCAAGTTGGAAAATTCTAGCCACCCTCCGGTGGAGTTTCATTGTATTTGGTTATTTGATTGAAGTGCACCAGCTGAATCTTCTTCCTTGCGGCCGTTAACGTTCCTGTGACTTGCCCTGACCGCTCAAAAATGGCTCAGAGCATTATGGGACTTAACGTCTGTAGTCATCAGTCCCCTAGAACTTAGAACTACTTAAACCTAACTAACCTAAGGACATCACATACATCCATGCCCGAGGCAGGATTCGAACCTGCGACCGTAGCGGTCACGCCCTGGCCGTTGACGTAAATTTCAGACAGTGTTGTTGCTGTTAAGCACGGTGTGTAGTTTAACAGATCCGTGTATGACTGGTTGTGGGCGCCAATATCTTCTACGTTGTTTAGTTGAACTCCCTGTTGTGCTCTGGTCGGGTGAAGTGGAAGTATCTTGTCGGTGGGTCCGCTGACTGTCGGCCGGTTGGGTTGTCGTCGGATCGTGAATGGTTGGCCCGACTGCCTGTCTCACCTAAGCGAGCGTTAGTGTTTAAATTACGGGCCGATCCTCGAACATCTGAGCGCCCTAGGGTGTACTGCCTTTTCTTTATTTGTTCTTGTTGTTGGTACTTGTATGGCTTCTAGCCGGTTTTGCCTTTTAGAGTTCTTTTACTCTTAAGGCTTTCAGCCTAGTTTAAAGTACTGTTTCACGTAAACCCTTTGGCATTTTAAAATTTTTTATTGGATTTTTAAGTCTTCGGCCTTCAGCCGGTTTAAATGTAACTTGTTTACTTCAGCCTAACTAAAGAACTACACTCCTGGAAATTGAAATAAGAACACCGTGAATTCATTGTCCCAGGAAGGGGAAACTTTATTGACACATTCCTGGGGTCAGATACATCACATGATCACACTGACAGAACCACAGGCACACAGACACAGGCAACAGAGCATGCACAATGTCGGCACTAGTACAGTGTATATCCACCTTTCGCAGCAATGCAGGCTGCTATTCTCCCATGGAGACGATCGTTGAGGTGCTGGATGTAGTCCTGTGGAACGGCTTGCTATGCCATTTCCAACTGGGTCCTCAGTTGGACCAGCGTTCGTGCTGGACGTGCAGACCGCGTGAGACGACGCTTCATCCAGTCCCAAACATGCTCAATGGGGGACAGATCCGGAGATCTTGCTGGCCAGGGTAGTTGACTTACACCTTCTAGAGCACGTTGGGTGGCACGGGATACATGGGGACGTTCATTGTCTTGTTGGAACAGCAAGTTCCCTTGCCGGTCTAGGAATGGTAGAACGATGGGTTCGATGACGGTTTGGATGTACCGTGCACTATTCAGTGTCCCCTCGACGATCACCGGAGGTGTACGGCCAGTGTAGGAGATCGCTCCTCACACCATGATGCCGGGTGTTGGCCCTGTGTGCCTTGGTCGTATGCAGTCCTGATTGTGGCGCTCACCTGCACGGCGCCAAACACGCATACGACCATCATTGGCACCAAGGCAGAAGCGACTCTCATCGCTGAAGACGACACGTCTCCATTCGTCCCTCCACTCACGCCTGTCGCGACACCACTGGAGGCGGGCTGCACGATGTTGGGGCGTGAGCGGAAGACGGCCTAACGGTGTCCGTAGCCCAGCTTCATGGAGACGGTTGCGAATGGTCCTCGCCGATACCCCAGGAGCAACAGTGTCCCTAATTTGCTGGGAAGTGGCGGTGCGGTCCCCTACGGCACTGCGTAGGGTCCTACGGTCTTGGCGTGCATCCGTGCGTCGCTGCGGTCCGGTCCCAGGTCGACGGGCACGTGCACCTTCCGCCGACCACTGGCGACAACATTGATGTACTGTGGAGACCTCACGCCCCACGTGTTGAGCAATTCGGCGGTACGTCCACCCGGCCTCCCGCATGCCCACTATACGCCCTCGCTCAAAGTCCGTCAACTGCACATACGGTTCACGTCCACGCTGTCGCGGCATGCTACCAGTGTTAAAGACTGCGATGGAGCTCCGTATGCCACGGCAAACTGGCTGACACTGACGGCGGCGGTGCACAAATGCTGCGCAGCTAGCGCCATTCGACGGCCAACACCGCGGTTCCTGGTGTGTCCGCTGTGCCGTGCGTGTGATCATTGCCTGTACAGCCCTCTCGCAGTGTCCGGAGCAAGTATGGTGGGTCTGACACACCGGTGTCAATGTGTTCTTTTTTCCATTTCCAGGAGTGTATTTTAAGATTCGACTTGCCTTTTAAATTTCTGATTTTGCTTGCGTTTCAAGTTATTGGTCTTCAGCTGTTTTTAAATTAATGTGGCTTTCAGCCGGTAATTAACTCCCAAAGGTTGAAGCTGTGTGTTTGTACGTAAATGACAGCCCTTCATTTTGACCCCTTTTCAGAATTGAAACTACGTGTTCTGTCCTCCGGGTTTAGCAGGGCGTCGCCATTCCAGTTGCTGCCAGTTTCACTCTTGTTCTGTTTTTGTGTTCTGTGGCACCACACCGTTTTCGCTATTGCTTGTTTCAGGTGCTTATCGTAATTGCAGTCAGACAGTGTGCGGGGATCTGCCTGCTTGTTTACGAGTTGGCAATAAGAAACCAACCGATTGAGGGAAGTGTCCCAGAACTGGTGGCCCATTAGCACGCTGCCATTCTTCAGCTGGTTGACGTCACGTCGGCAGTGGTGGCTGAGACAGGAGCGGCAATCGAATTTTTTTTTTTTTTTTTTTTTGTTGAGGCTATTAAAGGCCTTAAGGACACCATTTGTCTTTCGGAGGGAACCCAACCCAGTGACAGTCAGCTGGATAGGGTGCGGGCATAGTTAATGCACTACTGTTCTGTCCTGCAGGATTAACAGGGCGTTTCAAGTAGTACTTGCAAATAACTGAAACACATGTTAATATCCAATAATAAGTAACGTAGCTTAAAATATACAGACATTATTATAGTAACTGGAGTCCGATAGAGCGATTTTAACTTCATATTCAGAATTAGCAGACTAAATGCTTTACGAAAAATCTGATTCTGAAAGAACAATTCTAACTTCCTATTCAGAATCAGCAGAACAAAAGACACAATAACTAATAAAAATTTCTCATTTTAATTATCATTGTTTGTCACTGTAATTTAAGGATGAGTTGTCGCGGCGTAATGGAACAGGAGTTTCACGAAGAAATAGATTCCTTCCGGCAACATGCCTTATATTTTCAAATTTTTCCTTGAAATGTTCGTGAGGTAAAGTTCAAACTGCCAAATGTCAGAAATTGCTGTACTTCTACATGTATATAAATATCCGTACAAGATGGGAAACGCAGGCTATGACGTAGGGATGTAAACTAGATGTGCCACGGAGCCTACCACATAGGCTGGAGACAGCTGTTCCCATCTGTGACCAATGCTGGCAGCCAGAGACACTCAGGCGTCTAGAGTACCTTCCGAGGACAGCGTGAGGGACGTAGGTACGGGAGACATCCCAGATAAAAGCTTTGACGATGGGCCCAGCAGCCGGAACACTCTTTAAGTCAGCCGTTCAGTCTTCCATGTGCTCCTCAGTTACACCATGTGACGGGCAGTCTGTGGTTTATCAGCCACTCCTGATACTGAAAAGTATTCATAATGAAGTCCAAGAGCAATTTGTTTGGGAACTACTTTGGTGAAGACGTCGCAAACACAAAAGTTGTTAAATTTTAGGAAAGACGTGCTCAAGTACATGAAGTATTTTCATATGACGCTGAAAATCTTTAGACATCGATAGAACTTAAATTACTCGAACTCGGAAGACTTATAGCTTCACCATCCTCTACTTCAACGGAGTAGTAACTTTGATACAGTTTGTTATGGAAATTAAACGGGGTATACGTTGACCATTAAATCAAAAGACAATTGGCAAGTTGATATCTGAGACGTGTAGCCTTAATTTCGTGAAGGATCTTAGCTTTCAGCGCTGAATACAATTTGTGATGCCATGTTATCAGTTTAATGGATGCCAGTGCCTTCTGTTTTTCATAATACTTTGTAACTGACAAAAGCAATTCAAGAGAGAACAAAGTGTTATTACATAAATGAAAAAAACCGTACTGTTTGATGTACTGCTTTCGTTACTCAGAAACGATCATTACGTACATTCTGCTCCAACACGACAACTGGCGCTTCTCCGACTTAGACTTTGTTTCCAGTGAAACCACATGCTTCACATCTCATTGATTTTCTGCCTGCTGATGCCAGAAGTGATAACTAAGCGGTGTTTGTGAAATACGGTCGCTTATCATTGAGAGATCCACACTTTGAGTCTTATTGTCTAAAAATCTTCCGTTGTTATTCTTTTCCCCGCTTCTTCCAGTTACACGGTGGCCGTGTGGTTCTAGGCGCTGAAGTCCGGAACCGCGGGACTGATACAGTCGCAGGCTCGAATCCTGCGTCGGGCATGGATGTGTTTGGTGTCGTTAGATTAGTTAGGTTTAAGTAGTCCTAAGTTCTAGGGGACTGATCACCTAAGATGCTAAGTCCCATTGTGCTCAGAGCCATTTTTGAAATATCTTCAAAGGCTGGTACTGAAACAGTAACCAGTTAATTATTTCCTCATTTCATGACACAAACAAATCTCCATTGTTAACTTTTAATCTGCTTTAAAACTGCGCCTCATTCACTCTTTTCGATCATATTTAGCAAACGCAAAAGCTTACGGCCAAAAAAAAAAAACCTCTCAAAAATACAAATTTTAACGCGAGTACGGGGTGTGGCTAATAAGGACTCTCGTGTGTTTCTGACATGAGGAAAGTTCTTAGACGTGCTTCTGATACGTGGTGGATTGCCTCATAAAGACAATAGGCGCCTCCTGAAGTTTTTTGTTTCCTGTTGTCATATGAGACTTGTGAAGTGGTGGCGGTCTCCACAGAGCTCCCTAACTGATAAGGAAACTCTGTTACAGATATCTTGACAATTTCTGAGTGTCTGGGACGGTTACGCAGTACTTATTTTCAATAAGTTCCCTAGAACTTAGAACTACTTAAACCTAACCAACCTAAGGACATCAAACACATCCATGCCCGAGGTAGGATTCGAACCAGCGACCGTAGCGGTCCGGCGGTTCCCGACGGTAGCGCCTAGAACAATTAAAGCTGGCAAGAAACTACTTAAAGTCGACTATACGTAGAGAAGACTGTCAACTTCAGCTATCTCGTTGGTGGAATACGACACAGCTGCTATATCTGACTTCAGTGACACAACCACTGAGTCCGCCAGTGTTCCCAGGTCTCTTACAAGCAGTCAGTCTTGCTACATGATCCTTGAAATAAATGGTGGCAATTATTATATTGTTCTAGCAGGCAGCTTCATCAACCATCCTTTCTCCCAGCATTTCTCTTACTATTTTTCTCTCCCTTTTCCTACTACTTAATACAAGTCAGACATCAGTTACGTTTTTATGTCTTTTACATAGCAGAATAATTGCTTTGTCTCGTCATATATTCCGTCAGTCTCATCTTCATCTGCGGAGATGGTTGGCGTATAAAGTCGTACTAATGTAGTATCTTTCGGCTTAGTGTCTCTCTTCGTTACGATAATGCTTTCATTACGCTGTTCGTAGCAGGTTGCCCGCATTCCCAATTTCTTATTCCTTGTTACACATACCCCTGCCTTATGCCTGTCTCATTTTGTTTTGATAACCATTTTAAGACTGTACCAAAACTCCTGTTCTTCACGATATTGCATTTTGCTAATTATCACTATATTCAATTTCAACAATCCATTATTCTATTTAAATTTTCCGGAACCACTGCAAAATTAAAGGATCTAACATCCAGTGATCGGACGGAGGGCTATTTTCCGTCTGAAATGCTGAGAGGATGCCATTATCATTTAACCGTACAGGGCGGCAGCATGGCCTTGTGAAGCAAGAACTAATACTGCGCGAGACGGCGCAGTGTTTGGAATACTGGCCTGGCATTCGGGAAGCCGACGGTTTCGGTCCGCATAAACCGTTACTCATTTGCATTTTCCGTGATTCCTGTAGTTCCAGGCAACTGACGACATGGTTGGTTCCTTCGAATGTCTACGGCCGGTTTCCTACCCCATCTCTGAAACACTTCGAGCTGGCACTTCGCCTATAATAAACTCTGTGCCGACGGGACGTTGAAGGATAATCTTCCTTTCTTCCTTCACTCCTTTCCCTGGGAAAAAGAGTACCGCAAATGTTGCTTCCCCTTGCTTGTGGCCTTTCGCAGCACTAGCACAGCAAAACCATGTTAAGTGAAGTTCCAAGGTCATATCAGTCAACCGTGCTGACACTTGTGCCCCCAGGTATCGAGAAGGCTGTAGCGACCTTCGGGGATCGCCAAGTTAGTCTGGCCTCTCCACAGATAAGTCTCCGTTCTGATTGCACATATGGAAAGGCTTCCTATACCGTTGCAACTGTTCCGCTCATGAAAGTAATAGTTCTCTATAACTCTTCATTTTTATTAATACTGCCTCATAAATTACATAATTTTCTAAATGTATTTATAAGAAATTAGAGAAAGTCAGTTTTGGTTGGGGGACCACCTTATCATCACGGCACGAGTATGCTGCTGTGGTTTAGCCAACGGGACTAACCGAAACGGGTGTAGCATCTAAGCTCGACGAGATTCTCAGTGCCATGTTTCATCTGCAACATGAGCCAGGTGTCGCGTTATGCCTCGCGCGGTTCTCAGGCCTGGCATTGCCTGTAGCTACCGCTGAAGCAACGCATCAGGTTCCGATTAGTGTCAATACATTGACAGCCATTGTGGGTGAAAGGCTTATACCGTCAATTGCACAAAGCGTGAAACTAACAGGTTGTGATTATCACCAGTTTCTAGTAAACAAAGTACCCGTTTTACTTGGTAACACAGATCGACAACCCTACTGCCGTCGTAACACCGACGTTGCATGAGTGATGGACTCTTTGGGAGGTCCATTACATCTCTCCCGACTGTCCTTAATCCGCTACCTTACTGAGAACCTTTACGTACTTTACTTTTTCGTGTCCGGCAACTACAATTTGTTTGCCCAGCATTGGGCAATGTCGTCTTTAGACAGCCATAGATCGTCGAGGGTGCACCTGTTGGGGCAGGCAGGGCACTGTAGCAGATGTTACGTGTCCTGTCGAGTGCCGCAGTCGCATTTGTCGTCATTTTCGTCCAACAAACCCCATTTGATCAGATTAAATTTCACAGGAGCCACCCCAGTTCTGATGTTGTTAAGCATTCTCCAGGTTTTTCAATCACCAGAAACGCCGCATGGTAGGTCCCCTCTTAGTGGATTGTAGGTGGGAGCTCATCTGAGGCGCAACTTAGGAAACGGCGTCTGGATTTGAGTCTGCTGGGGCCACACTCAAGGCCAAATATTCAGTGACGGGCATCAAAGGTTTGTTTTAACTTCTCGGTATGTTCATGGGCTTTCCTATGTGAGTCAGGGATTGTGAAACCTGCGGCCCTGTGAAGACTTTCTATGGGGGTTGGTTTCATGCAGCCTGTCACTATCCTGCATGTTTCATTCAAGGTTAATATCTACCTTTTTTGCGTGGACGGATCTGCACCATACCGGGCAGGCATATTCGGCTGTTGAGAAGCACAAAGCTTGAGCTGAAGTTCTGACCACGGTAGGTTTAGCACCCCATTTGCTATTGGACAGCTTTCTTATTAGGGAATTTCGTGCTTTTTTCGCAATGATATTTGTATGTCAATTTTCTGTCCAGCACGACGCCAAGGTATGTGGGAGTATCTGTGTGTCCCATCCCAGGTAAAAATGAGCCTGCACTTTGCCTGCCTCGAGTTCAGATGAATGCACTCACTTGAGTTTTGGAGGGAATAGGTATTAGAGAATTATTTTTGTAGTAGTTTGACATAGTAGAAAGGGCGGTTTCTAGTTTCTTCTCGATGGCCTCAAACCTCTTGCCTTGAACTGTTAATTCCAGGCCGGCTGCATATACAAAAGTTTCGGTTTTGTCCGCAGTTGGTTGGTCATTTGTATACATGTTGAACAGGATTCGCGAAAACACACTCCCTTGGTCGAGCCCGTTTTTCTGATTCCGCCATAAACTCTTTCTCCCCTCAAGCAACTGGCAACCTTCCACAGATGTCGACGGCGATTACACATAACAAATGCCTGTTTCCCAAAGACGGGACCAAGGTTGGAAGTAGTTAGGTGTGTCCACACGAGTTCGTCATTCTTTGACAAGGAAGGCTGCGGCATATGTATGAATGGATGGTGACAACATTGAACAGCTCCAGGCTGTTGTGGCCGAGCGGTTCTAGGCGCTACAGACTGGAACCGCGCGACCGTTACGGTGGCAGGTTCGAATCCTGCCTCGGGCATGGATGTGTACGATGTACAATCCAACACACAAGGACAATATTCAATTACCGATTGTACAAGTTACTCGTAGGCAATTTCCTTCATTGACTTACAGCAGTTCCGCAGTGCCGTGAAAGTGAACCAAAGACTATTACCTGCTTTACCTATGACCAAGTCCACCTGATCATTATGCTCATATCCCTACTGCTGCCACCATGTATCTGTATGAGTTGCATGATTTCAGTTTCAACTCACTAATATTGAAATCAAAGGACACAATATTTTTCATTTTTTCACGTGCAAAGTTTTACATTTCTGACCATGTAATGTGAACTTCCGATTTTTCCATAACCCTTAAATGTTAAAGGGTGTGAAAATTTGTAAGGTTTTGTGTCTCAGAATACTTCTATTATGTATAACTGCATCAGCTGCAAAAGAAACTGATTATGTACATATCCAAGCCAGGTCATTAACATACATCATAAACAGCAAGAGTAGTAACATATCTCCCTATGGCACTTCTACGTCTTTTAATCACAGCACACCCAAGATGACATGCTATGCTCCACTACAAAATAATCCACGATTAAATCTCAAATTTCATTTGGTACCCTGTAATATTGTACTTTAGCTAATAGCTTAGATGTAATTGTGATTCAAATGTTTCTTGGAAGCCATGATTCCAGTTTCCATATGAAATGCTGCATGCATTTGTCTGTGTCTAGCCAAATTCTTTTAGGGTGAAATCTGAGAAGAGCGAAACATGAATTGTGCGTGATCGATGTTTTTGAGACTCATGTTGGTCGGCAAGGGTGAGGTCTTTCTTTTGGAGATAGTCATTCAGTGAATGTCAGTGCACCCCTAATTTACATTTTCTGTCCTAACGACAGATCAACAGTACTCTGCTTAAGTGTAGATGACTCAGATTTTGCATATGCAGTTTTGAAATATTTTTCAAATAAAATCAGGTCATCGTGGTTTGAGTCTGCAGCTGATGGCTCCCTCAGTTAAGCACATTAGTGGTACAGCTGTATCGAGATTCTGATGTACGAAAGCCTCCATATCTACAACAGCTGTTGTTGGCGTCGGTATGGAATGGCTCAACTTTTACAAATACTCAGAACAACTATTCCACTGTAACTTTTGATGAAAGTTATTGAAACTGTATAATTTCCATTAAGAAGGATATCAATAATTCACTTATTTAAAGTAACACTAACTTAAGAAGACTTATTTCTTTCATTTATGAGCCCAACTGAAGAACTACATTTCCTGTACTTTAATTCCTGTACTTTAATTCTTGAGTCTGTTACAGTAATCTGTCTGATGTGTCCCATATTTTTGTATGTTGTGTAGTGTAGTATATGTTGCCCTCTTTGTTTGTAGTTAATATGATGTCTTCATTCTGAAATGAAACTTCATTTCTTTAGACTGTTGTAGTTTGATGACGAAAAATGACAACATGAAGACGATAGTTTAATTTTGTGAATATGCATTCATTCATTATTAGCTGTACTGCTCCAATAATAAGTACTTCAGCCGTTTTTACTGTTGACAAAATAGTGCATAATCAGTTGAGGTTCACTTGGTTTAAGACAGTCAAACAGTGTTAGTTTACATCGCCAGTAAATCATGGTTTAGAACATAAACTGTAGCGAATACATGGAAGCCAGCGGCAGTTGAGACTGCTGACCATGCTTTATTGTTTATTTTGGTAAACAGAAAATTTATTGTTATCTACATAGCCATTTTTGATAACATCTATGAGATGTCTGATCCTTCGGATGTGTCCAAATGAACATACAGGATTCTGATCTGGCAACCATTATGATTTAGTCAATGTCCAGTGTTTCAACCAACAACATTAAATGAGGAAAGATGAAAATATATGTTAGACATGGATTGAAACTCCTGCTTACGTGGCAGATGTGCTGTAGACTGCCCCATCTGGACACAGTGGTCTTCACAGCTCAAGAAACTACCCTAGTATGCCTTCTGTCAGACCCAAATTCTCAACTTATCTACACACTACTGATATAGTGCTCATTGCCTCTTATTCTCATCAAAAACAACACACCACATATATAATTAATGTGAGGATGGCTGAAGATCACATTCATGCAGGTGCAGACCACCCTCTAACTCTTATGGGAATCGACGAAATGCAGCTACTAATTAGGATAATGGGCAATTCGCATTACAGTATTAGTGTGTGATACATGTTGGGAATTTAAATCAGGCAGGAGGTATGCTAGAATAGTCTGTGCAGTTGCTATGACCACTGTGGGTGGAGGGGATAGTGTTCAGGGACCTGCCTAGGAAGCAGAAGACGGGTTCATATTCCAGTATAGCACAATTTTTTAACTTTTCTCATTGATTTAATCAATGTTCCCCAGCAGCTATATAATTATTTCCTTTGTGTTTTAATATTTGAAAATATGAGTATCACTAGTTTTTACCGGTTCAAAGAGGAATAGACCTCAAGATAAGCGTTTAGATTTAGTGGCTGGATTACGTACACTAATTCCTCAGTCATTTTTTAGAGTTCTTGAGAGCCATAGTTCAGCAGGCTGCCACCTTGGTCAGTGAAGGCGCTGTCGGCAGAGATTCTGAGCAGTGGGTTGCATGGCGGCCACTGCGATAACTCCAGTGGCATGACTCCATCCTGAGGGAAATGCACTAAAGATCCACAGAAGGGAAATGAGGAAGAAGGAAAAATCCACTGCAGTACTTTGTGGAATGTGACTGAAGATCCACATCACCTGATACATGGAGGAACGTCTTATAACTGCATCATTACAGCTGTGTGGAAACTGTCCGATTTGAGGTATTTCTAATATTGTTTTTAAATAGCGATTAACTAATAAAACAATTTCAGATAAGAAAATAGCTTGGTATGAACATTTCAAATGACACGATGATGTAATTAAACACGATAGCTATCAAACCATCTGCACTGCAGACACATGAGTTATTCAGTTTGGGTTCAGAACTAGTGTCGTGTGACTATTGCTAATAGTGTCACCCTGTAAGTACAGACACAGATTACAGCACAGGAGACACAGAAGTAATTTCAGTGCTGGGTCTGACATGAAGATCCATTCAAGCTACAGACGTGACTATTGTCTGGGTATGGTGATATCTGCAAAAGTTTCACTTGGCACAGTCCACGATACTATCCATTACTTTTCTGTAATGAGATGCTGCAATAACTGGTGTTTCTCAGTAATAGAGGATTATCCGATTTTTGTTGTTTTCAGAAATGGAAGCTTGCATCATGTAGGATTTGTTTTTACGAAGAAGTGATGAAAAATAATTTATCCAATTTTTTTATTTGAAAACTCTTATAGCTTTTAAATAAATCTAATTTTGTAACCATTGTAAATCTTTATTCTTCATGTATGCATATTTATTTTCTCATATAGTCACCCTAGCGACGAACAGATTTCTGACAACGAGTGACCAGTATTTTGATACTGTTACTATAGAATGTTTGATATTGATGGAAAGCTGCAGATTGTGGCTTCTTCGACAAAGCCACAGTGAAGTCCTCGAATGCGATCTATGAGTTTTAGGTACACATGAGAGCAGGACGGGGCCAAGTCGGAACTGTATGGAGAATGGTCGAAGCCAGTAAAGTCGTGGCATCGGATAGTTGCAGACATGGAGTGCTCTTGTCTGGTATAGCATTGTGTAGAAGGACAGAAGGAGAGGATGATCTATGTGTCGACAGTTTTCTAAGAGTCTTGCTGTAAGCTGAGATAGTTGCGTTACACCCTGCCATGCTGCATGCTGCAGTTTAGTGGCAGCGAGCAGCGGCTTGTGTCAGCAGAGTGGGAAATTCGGCTAAGTAATATGCATGTCATGTAACACGTCAACCTATCTTGTCCCTCTTGCTATGTTGATATTTGCATACTTACAAGTAGAGGATGTGTTGTTCCTACAGCATAATGTAACAAGGAAAACATGAGTCACTCGACAGAGCTACTGACCAAAAATCCATTTTAGAATCAGATGGAGCAATCTCGTAAGCAGTTTGCTCCATTTTCTAATGTTTTGTTCCTGTTAGAGATGAGGGTACGAAATGTACATCAATTACACACATTTTGTGTTCTACATATTTAAATACTGCGTAGTACATTGAGCCTATTTCGGATATATTGTTAGATCCTCAGAGAGTTTTATTGTGAGCAAAATTGTGTACATTTTTGAAACTAGTTATAGTCAGCAGTTAAGTCATGCCTTGTCAGTGGTGCAAAGAGAGTGTTCTACAGTGGAACATATGTCACTTTTAAATGAACTGAGTTTCTTTAATCTGTTAACAATTTAACCTACCTTCAGAACTGAACGTTGTGTTAGTTGCCATTAGCTCCTGTTTTAGCCACTGTTTTATTATAAACCTTATTCTTATTTCATAAAATTTGCAAATTATTGGCGTGTAACAGAGTAATGATGTAACAGGTGAACTATTGACTACAGTTCACTATAAGCAGCCATAAAAGTGTGCCGAGATACCTCATTCTCCTTGAAGTGGGAGTACAGAAACAGAGAATGACCACAGGTTTAAGTTTCTCATATTCTTTATTTTAATAATGAAGAAACGCCCTTAAGTGGAGCTGTTTCCGCTTTACTGCAAAGGTGTCTGTCGGACCGTTAACTTCACTTTAGAATGTCTATCAGCTGCTGGTGGTTGTTGTGCCTGGCTATTTCCAGTGGGGTTTTTCTCTATGCCTGGCGAGGTCCAGTGGGATTTTCCCGCCATTGTTCCTGGCCCAGCGGTCGGCTCCAGCATCGAGTAGTGCAGATGCCACTTCTGTGTGGCCCTGCATACCCGCATAGTGCAGCGGCGTATGCCCCAACTGATTCCTGGCGTTGTGGTAAGGAGTGTTCGCCAGCAACAGCCGCGCCACAGCCTCGTGGCCATGAGCTGCAGCCCTGTGCAGGGGCGTGTCCTGCCAGTCGCTGCACCTGGCGTCCACCTCTAATCCACCCTCCACGAGGCACCTCGATGCCTTCACATGTCCCTTTTTCACTGCCCAGTGGAGGGCAGTGTACCTGTCCTCGCTCTCGTCTCTCGCTCCCACGTCCGCACCAGCTGCCAGCAGCGTCTGCAGCTCACTGAATCCTCCTTCGCTGCCTGAATCAGCCTGTTGTTCTTCTCCTGTGCAAAAATGGCAAACCGTCACATATTTCCCCAAGTACGTACTTCTGATTACAAATACTGCAAAAAAACCTGATATGACACCAGTTCCAAAATTAGATCTATCCAACGAACACCAACTAATCTACAATTTTCTTCATTTGTGATACGAAACAGTGGGACAGTCTGTATTTATTAAAGTACGTATGTACAGTCACATCGTTCTCCCAAAGTCTTCATCAGTTAATAACTCCTACATTCTGTCTCTCCTGACCTTTAGTGTATCATATATTGTCACATTAATTCCTGACATTTATTGTTTTACTGTCAGAATGCTGCTGTTAAGCAGCTGTTGCCCTCCACTGAAACAGATGCATTATGAAGTTATAATAGTCCTCTGTGTGCATTATGTGTAAATTTACGAAACATCCTCGTCAACAGTCAGCTAACGTTCGACTCGAAAAAAATTTAATCGAAATACTTCAGATATAAGAATAGCTGTGGATTACTCCTTTATCCATACACACAAACATATTTGTTAACATATACACATCATGCAAGCAGTTATCAGCGAGTCTGTATAACAAGCATATCCACATGCAGTTTTAAACACTCTCATGTGCACACACAAATCGTTATAGGTACAGAAAGCTGGCTGAAGCCAGAGATAAATTCTGCCGAAATTTTTACAAAGGTACAGAAGGTGTTTAGAAAGGATAGAGTGCATGCAACCGATGGTGGAGTGTTCGTTGCTGTTAGTAGTAGTTTATCCTGTAGTGAAGTAGAAGTGGATAGTTCCTGTGAATTATTATGGGTGGAGGTTACACTCAACAACCGAACTAGGTTAATAATTGGCTCCTTTAACCGACCTCCCGACTCAGCAGCATTAGTGGCAGAACAACTGAGAGAAAATTTGGAATACATTTCACATAAATTTTCTCAGCATGTTATAGTCTTAGATGGAGATTTCAATTTACCAGATATAGACTGGGACACTCAGATGTTTAGGACGGGTGGTAGGGACAGAGCATTGAGTGACATTATACTGAGTGCACTATCCGAAAATAACCTCGAGCAATTAAATAGAGAACCGCCTCGTGGAGATAACATCTTGGACCTACTGATAACAAACAGACCCGAACTTTTCCACTCTGTATGTGCAGAATAGGGAATCAGTGATCATAAGGCCGTAGTAGCATCCCTGTATATGGAAGTTGATATGAGTATAAAAAAAGGGAGGAAGGTTTATCTGTTTAGCAAGAGTAATAGAAGGCAGATTTCAGACTACCTAACAGATCAAAACGAAAATTTCTGTTCCGACACTACAATGTTGAGTGT
Organism: Schistocerca gregaria; assembly: GCF_023897955.1. NCBI lineage: Eukaryota > Metazoa > Arthropoda > Insecta > Orthoptera > Acrididae > Schistocerca > Schistocerca gregaria. The sequence goes on from NC_064927.1 coordinate 53,076,029, forward strand.
TCATGGAAAAAGTTCAAGGCAATCGTAAAATGCGTTTTACACATGTAAGTGCCGAGTAAACTGTGAGGGACGGAAAAAACCCACCGTGGTACAACAACAAAGTTAGGAAACTACTGCGAAAGCAAAGAGAGCTTCACTCCAAGTTTAAACGCAGCCAAAACCTCTCAGAGAAACAGAAGCCAAACGATGTCAACGTTAGCTAAGGATGGAATTGCGTGAAGCGTTCAGTGAATTCGAAAGTAAAATTCTATGTACCGACTTGACAGAAAATCCTAGGAATTTCTGGTCTTACGTTAAATCAGTAAGTGGCTCGAAACAGCATATCCAGACACTCTGGGATGATGATGGCATTGGAACAGAGGATGACACGCGTAAAGCTGAAATACTGAACTCCTTTTTTCAAAGCTGTTTCACAGGGGGAGACCGCACTGCAGTTCCTTCTCTAAATCCTCGCACAAACAAGAAAATGGCTGACATCGAAATAAGTGTCCAAGGAATAGAAAAGCAACTGGACTCACTCAACAGAAGAAAGTCCACTGAACCTGAAGGGATACCAATTCGATCCTACACAGAGTACACGAAAGAACTCGTCCCCTTCTAACAGCCGTGTACCGCAAGTTTCTAGAGGAACGGAAGGTTCCAAATGATTGGAAAAGAGCACAGGTAGTCCCAGTCTTTAAGAAGGGTCGTCGAGGAGATGCGCAAAACTATAGACCTATATCTCTGACGTCGATCTGTTGTAGAACTTTAGAACATGGGATCTACTCTGTAGGAATCAACATGGATTCCGGAAACAGCGATCGTGTGAGACCCAACTCTCTTTATTTGTTCATGAGACCCAGAAAATATTAGATACAGGCTCTCAGGTAGATGCTATATTTCTTGACTTCCGGAAGGCGTTCGATACAGCTCCGCACTGTCACCTGATAAAAAAGTAAGAGCCTACGGAATATCAGACCAGCTGTTTGGCTGGATTGAAGAGTTTTTAGCAAACAGAACAGAGCATGTTGTTATCAATGGAGAGACGTCTACAGACGTTAAAGTAACCTCTGGTGTGCCACAGGAGAGTGTTATGGGACCATTACTTTTCACAATATATATAAATGATCTAGTAGATAGTGTCGGAAGTTCCATGCGGCTTTTCGCGGATGATGCTGTAGTATACAGAGAAGTTGCAGCATTAGAAAATTGTAGCTAAATGCAGGAAGATCTGCAGCGGGTTTGCACTTGGTGCAGGGAGTGGCAACTGACCCTTAACATAGACAAATGTAATGTATTGCGAATACATAGAAGGAAGGACCCTTTATTGTATGATTTTATGATAGCGGAACAAACACTGGTAGCAGTTACTTCTGTAAAATATCTGGGAGTATGCGTGCGGAACGATTTGAAGTGGAATGATCATATAAAATTAATTGTTCGTAAGGCGAATACCAGGTTGAGATTCATTGGGAGAGTCCTTAGAAAATGTAGTCGATCAACAAAGGAGGTGGCTTACAAAACACTCGTTCGACCTATACTTGAGTATTGCTCATCAGTGTGGGATCCGTACCAGATCGGGTTGGCGGAGGAGATAGACAAGATCCAAAGAAGAGCGGCGCGTTTAGTCACAGGGTTATTTGGTAACCGTGATAGCGTTACGGAGATTTTTAACAAACTCAAGTGGCAAACTCTGCAAGAGAGGCGCTCTGCATCGCAGTGTAGCTTGCTTGCCAGGTTTGGAGAGGGTGCGTTTCTGGATGAGGTATCGAATATATTGCTTCCCCCTACTTATACCTCCCGAGGAGATCACGAATGTAAAATTAGAGAGATTACAGCGCGCACGAAGGCTTTCAGACAGTCGTTCTTGCCCTCGAACCATACGAGACTGAAACAGGAAAGAGAGGTAATGACAGTGGCACATAAAGTGCCCTCCGCCACACACTGTTGGGCGGCTTGCAGAGTATAAATGTAGATGTAAGCTTTGTTCCCATGTCAAAAACCCTGCCTTATCTGAAATATGTAATATGTCACTAACTCAATGCATTTTTCCAGAGAGACTGAAGTATGTCATCATTAAAATGTCGAATGTGATCGTTTCTGATGCAAACAGAGCAGCGTTTCTTACAGTTTCTGTCTAATGTCGCAGTTTTACATTCCGTTACAGATTTTTCTTGCCGTATGTTGCTTTCACCGCGTACCACAGGTTCTGCAAAAGCTGTTCCTATCTACTACGCTACTTTTGCTCTGTATTCCACCAGTTATCTTCTCCCCCAAATAACAAAAACTGTTTCTTATTCAACCACTAGGCAATAAATCTCCGATTGAGACTCAGTGTTCACTGTCTTGGTCTTCTTACATGCAATCTTCAGTCCGGCCTTTCCTGCTGTTTCGGCTAGATATTTTAGTGCTGTGTTTCTCTCTTCTTCTGTCTCACTTTAGAGTGCAATGCCATCTGCGAATTTTAGGCAGTCCACTGTTGCATTATGTTTGCACTTGTACCCTATTTGCACACTTTTGATCTTCATGTTACTATTTAGTTGTCTCCAGTGTCTCACTGCTTCGTCCAAAACCAGGTTAAATAAAATTGATGACAGTTGGTTCCCTTGCCGGATTCTTTTTTTATTACGAAGCTGTCTGACAGCGTACTGCGATGCCTGATCCTGGCAACAGTGTCGCTTAACGTTTCCTCCACTACTGCGTGTGTTGCAGCATCCAGTCCTCTATCTTCTAACACGTCAAGTAGAGTACTCCTGTCAGCTGAATCGTTGGCAATTCGAAAGTCCACAAATGTCACTGTTATTTTTTATCCTTTCCTGTCTCTGTGTTCTATTATGCTTTTTATTCCAAATATCTGTTCTGTACAGTCCTTCCCTTTTTTAAAGCCACCCAGGCACACTCTTATTCTCGGCCCCAGTTGTTAATCAGCCTTGTACTCCACGTTTAAGACAGACATGCCTTTGTAGTCCAGTACTTTCTTGTCTCCTTTCTTCTGTAGTGGTATTATAATGGCTTCTTTCCAGTCTATGGGTATTTTCTTATTTTTCCAGATTTCCATTATTATATTGTACATACTTCTTTCTATTTGAGGCCCACCCCACTTGATCTCTTCAGCACAGATACCATCACTGGCTGATGCCTTGTTGTTTTTGAGGTTTTTAATCACCTCTGCTACTAATGCGCTGGTGGGTCCATTGTCTTGAATATCCTGACTTTCGTCTCTAGAGCATAAGTGTGTCCACTTTTCGGTGCTTCTGCATTCAGAAAATCCCTAAAATACCTAACCATTTCCTCGCACACCTCTTTGTCGCCAGTTTTTGTTGTGCCACCTTGTCCTATTACGAAGGGCTCTTCTGCCTCGAAGCCTTTAATTCTGCTCTTCATTTCTCTGACGAAGACACTATATTTGTATATCCTGAAGACGTCATTTGCTTCTTCAAGTTTCTCATTGCACCTACTTCACTTTGCATTTCTGATCGTTTTGCTAGCAATTTTTCTTGCATTCTTGCATTTCGACAAGGTAGTGATCTGATTCCATGCTCCTATTTTTCCTCACTTTCGTGTTCATAATCTTTCTGTGATTCTGGGCACGGATTGCTACATAGTCTAACTGTTTCGCCCCTATCCTGTTTCCAGGGCTGATCCACGTTGTTTTCTTGTTTGCCTTAGCTTTTTAATGTGTGGTCATTATTCTCATCTTGTGTCTCCTAATCTCTCACTATTCCTTTTTGTTCTCTTGTGGGCTGGGTAATCTCCCACAGGATCTCTAAACTTCCTTTCCGCGCCTATGTGTGCGTTAAAATCTCCTAGCAAAATAGTGACACCTCTTTTGTCCCATCTGTCACTACCTTATCCAAAGTGGACCAAAAATGTTCTGTTCTTGCTTTGTCTTTTCTGTTCACATAATTTTTTGGTGCATGTGCATTTACTACGGTATAGGTTTTGTTTCCTATTTTCACTGTCGTATACGACAGCCTCTCGCTTATGACTTTCCACGCAGTGAGACCATCCAGGTATCTACGATCTACTATAAAGGTTGTGGCAACCATAAAAGGTTGCTTTGCCCCCCAACATCGGGTTTCCCGACGTAGATCAAATAACGTTTCATCATCAGAATCTTCCTGAAACGTATTCACTTCTTAAATGAAAATCTGATAACAGGGATTAAAGTGCTATGCAGGCATTTATTAAATTAAGCAGATATTTACTTCGATGCTCCATCCTTCTGAAAATACATCGCCACTTCCGAAAATATAAGCTGCTTCATCAAGCCCTACGCTAACACCTTAGTGTAGCTGCATATCCAGACGCAACTTCTTTTCAGCCATAATACACTGAATGAGAAATTTTTAGCTAGCAAACTAGCACCTGGTCCTTCCTCACGTCAGATCTACGAGGATGGGAATAAATAAAAAGAGGAAATGCATTTGTAGAATGCAATCCTAATCGTGGAGGCAAATTCAAGCTCCCTGAAGTTGTGTGCACACTCACAGCAGAACTCATAGCGATTTTAGACGGATTTAAATACGGAAAAGAAGTGCAAGAAGAAAAAAGTCAATTTCACCAGACTCGCGTTCAGCAATAATGCTCTTAAAAGGCTACTATGCCAACATAACAAAAATTATCTATTATACCGCATTTTAGAGGCAACACAGTAGATTTCCCACATAAAGAGTACGACAATCATTTTACGGCTCAAGATGCACAATGGAATGAAAGGAAATAAAAACCTAGACAAGCTGGCCAAGGAAGCTCTTTACACCGCTGCAGTAAAATTCGATAAAGTGCCACACAACAATTTTCACATCGTATAAATTATAGTCAGTGCCAGAAGGAATGAAAATCTGCAACGGTTTTGCGAGATTGAGGAGAGACACTACGCCCCAGTGGTAGCTAATGAGCCATCACGTCCCAAGTACCAAAATCGCAGGTACAGCGGAAACTTTGCACTGAGGCGTTGAAAGTCGTGGGGTGCCCCCTAATATCGTGTCCTTTCGCCCTGCACAGAGCAGCGGCTCGGAGTCACAAGGACTCAACAAGTATTTGGAAGGCCCCAGCAGAAATACTGAACTATTCTGCCTCTAAAGCCGTCCGTAACTGCGATAGTGTTGCCAGTGCAGGATTCTGTGAACGAACTGACCTCTTGAGCATATCTCATAAATTTTCTACTATTCATGTCAGGTGCTTGAATTCTTCAGCATCTTCTTCAAACCTATCGCCAACAATAGTTGCCCAGTGACACGGAGACTATCTGCCGCCATTCATGGACTTTATATTCCCAGGAAACGATGGAATTTGAATAGGTGACGATGCGCCAAGCAGCCGGACATAATTTCCAGTCAATGATCAGTAGGACCAGAGGACCTAGTCCATTTCATAGCCCACACCATTAAGGAGCCTTCAAATGGTTCAAAGGACTCTGAGCACTATGAGACTTAACATCTGATGTCATCAGGTCATCACTGCCCTAGATCTTAGAACTACTTAAACCAAACTACCCTAAGGACATCACACATATCTACGCCCGAGGCAGGATTCGAACCTGCGACCGTAGCAGTCACGCGCTTCAGGAATGAATCGCCTAGAACCGCTCGGCCACAGCGGCCAGCTATGAAGCCTTCACAGGCTTGCACTGTGTCTTGTTGATAACTTGGGTCCATGGTTTCGTTGGGCCTCCGCCACACTCAAACCCTACCATTATCTGTTACCAGCTGAAATCGGGACTCATGTGCAGTCGGGACTTGTCTGACCATTCCATGGTTTCCAGTCATCTAGTATCTCATCGGTATGGTCATGACTCTAGGAGAAGCGCTGCAGGCTGCGTCGTGCTGTTTTCAGAGGCACTTGCGCCAGTTGTCTGTTGCAATAATCCACTAATGCCGAAATTAAATGCACTGTCCCACGAATACGTTCGTCGTACGTCCCACATCTGCGGTTATTTTACGCTGTTTTGCTTGTCTGTTAGTACTGAAAACTCTACGCAAAAGCCGCTGCTCTCTGTCTTTAAGCCAAGTCCGTCGGCCACTGCGTTGTCCTTGGTGAGAGGTAATGCCTGAAATGTTTCATTCTCCGCACACTCTTGAAACTACTGGTCTCGGAATACTGAATTCCCTAACGATATCGAAAAGGAATGTCCCATGCGTCTGGCTCCACAGACCCTTCGGCATTCAAAGTCTGTTAATTCGCGTCGCGCGGCCATAATCACGTCGGCAACGTTTCCACATGAATCACTGGGTACAAATAAAAGCATCGCCAATACACTGCCCGTTTATACCTCGTGTACGCGATACTATCGCCATCTGTATTCGTGGTGTCCCGCGACCTTTGTCACCTTAGTTTAGAGTAACACTGGCACGAAGTCGCTTCAATCACGGGACATTCCGCCAAGTCTCTACTACCTGAACACCATCAAATCCTCTTCATATAAATGCGGAAGTGAAGAAGGTGTTAAGCACATTGTCTTCAGGTGACACAGAAGGTATCAAGAATCTGCGAAACTATTACAGTGTCTGATGTCCTCTGGAGATGCTTTCCCTGCAAATATTAAGATCCTTCTACCAACAGAAGGCACAGAAGTGTGTAGTTCCTCTACAGTATTATAACAGATGCTCAAAAAAATTGTTCAAATGGCTCTGAGCTCTATGGGACTTAACATCTGATGTCATCAGCCCCCTAGAACGTAGAACTACTTAATCCTAACTAACCTAAGGATGTCACACACATCCATGCCCGAGGCAGAATTCGAACCTGCGACCGTAACGGTCGCTCGGTTCCAGACTGAAGCGCCTAGAACCGCTCGGCCACACTAGCCGGCTAACAGATGTTCAAATAAGAATATAGAAAGAGACAATTTCTTACTTTACAAAATAGTAAGTATGTTAATCTACTTCGATCATTAACGTTTAGTGGGATGTAACAGATTGTTGTTCCTTATAGTCTCAAATGGCTCTGAGCACTATGGGACCTAACATCTAGGGTCATCAGTCCCCTAGAACTTAGAGCTACTTAAACCTAACTAACCTAAGGACATCACACAACACCCAGTCCTCACGAGGCAGAGAACTTATAGTCTCAGGCTGGCTGTATCGGCCATGAATAAACCTAAACAAAACGTGTTTCCTACTTGTGTACTGATCTACAGTTGAAATCCACGGAGAGAAGACGAAGTTCTTTTTGCCGCACACTATTGAGAAAATTAAGAGAAGCGGCATTCGAAGCTGGACCCACGACGATTCTGGTGACGCCAACGTGCATTTCCCGTAAAGATCGCAAAGATTATGCAAGAGAAATAAGTGCCCTTACGGAAGTGTATACAAAATAGTTTTCCCTTCCTCCATTTTCGAGTGGATTTTCCTCCTAAATTTTGTGTTTTTTTACTGTTAGACACTAACTTTAGCCAAGTGGAAACCATTTGGTTTAAAGTTTGTGAATATTCTATTTTAAGGTACTGAAGCTGGGATGCAGGTCTCTTAACGTACATCAGTGCTAGGGCCCTCTACCAGTTATAGCTTTTGTTTGTACAAATATAAGACGACCTCAGGCTGTCGTAAGCCTTGCTCATAAACCTTCGTGAAAAAATTGTGCCAGATTGGATTCATATGAGAAAATTTCTAACGGTATGTTGCAGCTGTTTGCCGTGTCATTCTTTTTACGTATCTTTCAGCCAATTTAACCTTTCACTGTTACATTTTTCCTATTCTGTAACTTATCTGATGATGGCAGTAGATGTAATTAGTCATTGTGAATCGTACTGCAACGCATGAGAAAGACGGGCGTTTATGAATAACCTGCCACACATGACATTCCTTTACAGAATTTATGTCTCCAATGGATTACCACAAATTCTAGTATCATAAAACTACATAGGTTCAAGCATTCTCTCAAGCATATACCCCCAATTAACTGAAAGAACGCCTTCAAGTCTAGGAAAGTAATTAAGATCCAGTGGCACACTTCTCCCAGCTACGTTTAAGAAGTTCGTGTTTAGCATCGTTCCATCAGTCAGGAATTTTTTTTAAGTTAATTTTCGCACTTGTCACTTTCATGTTAAAATTTGATTTTTTTGCAGATCTCCATTCTTGTTGATTAGCAAACTCATTTCATGAGTATCTTCCTTAGATATTATCTACGTATAGAGACATGGAGACCTTTTAATGTTTCCAAGTCAGTGGCATATAATTTTGCTGTCAGCATCCATCCCCACCGAATCAGCTTTTTTTTTTAAATTGATAATGTTATCTTAAGGTAAGGAATGAAGAGGTTCTGCTCAGAATCGGAGAGGAAAGTAATATGTGGAAAGGACTGACGACAAGAACGGACAGGATGATAGAACATCTATTAAGACACATCAGGGAATAACTTCCATGGAACTAGGGGAAGACTGCAGAGGTAGACAGAGATCGGAATGCATGTAATTGATGATGTAGGTAGCAAATGCTACTGTGAGGTAATAACGTTGGTACAAGAGTAATTCGTGACAGGTAGCATCAAACTAGTCATAAACTCATGACTCAAAAAACATGATGTCAAAGTCTAAGAACATTATGGTTAGTTGCGATTTGTAGATTGAGGTGAGAGATAAAATACATCTGTTTAGTCGACCAATAGATCGGATATGGTCCCAACTGTAGCGGCACTGACGTGGTATGATGTAGATTATCTCTTGAAGTGATTTTAATGTGCTATTTAATAAGCATACGAATACTGGAAACCGGCAGTGAGTAATATTATCAGTCTAAAATCTTATTGTGATGATTCCCTTTTGTTCCTTGGGATTAATACCGCTAGCCCACCAATAAAATCTCTTGGAAGTATTAGTTCGACTAAAATTTCACAATATATATAAATGTAAACTAATTGTCACTTGTCGCCAACGGGCACTCAAAAAATTGCACAGGTATTCCTTCGACGCTCACTGCTTTACTTTTTAAGACGTCCATCTCAGACACTTCTTGTTTGGTTATAGCGAATACTATGCGGAGTGAAATATCGCTTAACAAAAGGAGAGTTGGGGGTCCTCCGCCGACAAATTGGTAAAATTTGGTGTTGCTTAAAGTAGTTTTTCGTAACTGTTTTGGAGTTCAGGGTAAAAGAAACTTATTGTCACATGGGAGATTTTATAAATTACATAAACCATGAAAAAGGTCAACTTACAACAAATACGTTTTCATGAATTTTCTGGATACAGAAGGTGACATGAATGTAAAAACTTGAACTTGATATGAATATAAAAAAATTCTCTAACAAAATTCTGTATATTTCCGTATTCTGCTCAATTTGTCGTGCTCATTCGCCACTGTTTCTTTTTACTGAATATGTCAGTAATGTTTTCAGTCTCCACATCTCTTTCTTTATGGATATTTGCAAGAGCTAATTCATTTAGTCTCACCTGCCCCATTGTGTTTCGCAAATATGTCTTTATTCGTCTCAAAGTAGAGAAGCTTCGTTCAGGAGTGCTTTTGGTGACAGGAATGATCCCAAATATTTTGAAGTAAAAGATATAAATTTGGGAAAAACTGCTTGTCGCATTTCTTTAATGCTTAAGTTACTGTTTCAGGTCTTTTACTTTCAGCAACCCACTTTTTCTTCCATAGTTTCAATTTTCCTTTCATTAAATGCGAAGAATTCTCCAAAAACTGTTCATATTTCTCGGATGCCTGAATCACTTCATACCCACTATGTTTTAAACAGTATGCAGGAATAAGACCTTCATGTGGTAATATGGCGCGAAAATCTTGGGGAAATCTTGTTTCTAGCTCGGCAATAAAACGATCCACAACAGGAAAAAATATTGTTTTCCTGAAGTATTCCTCGGCGTTTGAAGCAGGAACGTTGTCTCTTTTGGTTTGTGATGAAATAGTTCTTGCCATTGCTATTACACTTCCAATATCTTCTGCCAGTTTAACAGCGCATTCAAACATACTTCCGAATTCTATTTCCGAATCCATCCTTATATTGTTGAACACCTCAAGCACATCACTGGCATTATTTAAGGCAGTTGTCAAATCCATTTTAGGACTTTGGAGCTGTTCGCTTAGTCTTAAACAAAATCGATATGCTGCAGTTACTAAAGCTACTACGAAGTCTACTCTTCGGACAGTAGATCTAAACATACCAGCTTTACTAGCCGTTTCTTCATTGGTTTCACGACCACTTGAAAGTTCGTCAAGCAAGGTCACTTCCGGGACGAATAGCTCCTTGAAAGTAATAAGGCTATCGTGTCCTTCTACCCATCTTGTTGGACACACTGCATTCAACGTTGTTTTCTTTGACCCTGTGAACGGTAGTCGTGATATAGCTTCCTCTAGGGAACTTTTTCTGTTTGCAGAGGCAGACAGGAATGCTGAAACTGATCCTACAATTCTCATCACATTTCTAACTATTGGAGTATCACAACTGGAGTATCACAAGTTCAAAGAGTGGCTAAATCAGTGGGTATGAACAGCCAACGGCTGCTTACTTAAAATAAGAGCTTGAACTCCTTTAAATCTTCCAGCCATGTTTCAGCCACCATCCTAGCCCTGTCCACAAAGATACTGATAGCTCAGCCCCAGTGTCTTGAGTTCTTCACCGATGGCTTCTGCAATCGAAGTGCCAGTAGTTGATTTAAGCTCAGTAAAACCCAGAGTGTCTCCTTTCGTAACAAAGGTCTCTGTGCAATGTATCTAATACAAAGTGCCAGTAGTTGATTTAAGCTCAGTAAAACCCAGAGTGTCTCCTTTCGTAACAAAGGTCTCTGTGCAATGTATCTAATACAAAGTGCCAGTAGTTGATTTAAGCTCAGTAAAACCCAGAGAGTCTCCTTTCGTAACAAAGGTCTCTGTGCAATGTATCTAATACAAAGTGCCAGTAGTTGATTTAAGCTCAGTAAAACCCAGAGAGTCTCCTTTCGTAACAAAGGTCTCTGTGCAATGTATCTAATACAAAATGTCATCTGCTCCATAGTGGGGACATCGGTTGTTTCATCACACATAATGCTAAAAAATTTACCCTTTTTCACATCTCTCGATATTGAGGAGCGAACAGCGTCACCAATGCAATGTATGATTACGTTTTGGACTGTGTTACTTCTCATAGAACTGTTTTGGCCCCATGTACTAAAATGTTTTATATCTTTATCTCCAGCATTCACACGAAAAGCCATAAGACTCTGAAATACTCCATTCCCCCCCCCCCCCCCCCCACCCCGCTAGAATATCATCAGTTTTTTCTTCCTTTGGCTGAGGAATTAAACCATTATCACGATGTCCTCGTAAAGATAGGTTATTTCTTGCACACAGGTCTGTAGTCTTTATAATAGGCCTCAAGAGTTTCCGGTTTTCTTCAATAACTGAAGATTTCTTGGTATCAAGGACAACAGCAATACATTTTTACCTGATTCCATAGACTTTGGTGAATTCTGTGGCCTCCTCCATGGAAAATTTGTGATATTTTGTGATTTCATGATGATGAAGATCCTCCGTAGCCTTCTTGTATGTGACCAATGGTTCTTTTACCAGTGTCTTCAACACCTATAAAAATAAATCAAAAAGGTCTTAGATAAAGAATTAGGTAAATAAAAAATTAGTGCAAACACCATGTTAGCAACATAGAAATTTTTGCTGAAAAACCCAGCCTGAAAACAATTTCATCTACATCTACATCTACGTGATTACTCTTCTATTCACAATAAAATGCCCAGCAGAGGGTTCAATGAACCACCTTCATGCTGTCCCTCTATCGTTCCACTCTCGAACGGCTTGCGGCAAAAACGAGAACGTAAATTTTTCCGTGCGAGCCCTGATTTCTCTTACTGTATCGAGATGATAATTTCTCTCTATGTAGGTGGGTGCCAACAGAATGTTTTCGCAATCGGAGGAAAAAGCTGGTGATTGAAATTTCATAAGAAGATCTCGCCGCAACGAAAAATGCCATTGTTTTAATGATTGCCACTCCAATTCACGTATCATGTCTGTGACACTATCTCCCCTATTTCGTGATAATACAAAACGATCCACCCTTCTTTTTACTTTTTCGATGTCGTCTATCAGTCCCACCTGATGCAGATCCCCCACACCACACAGCAATACTCCAGAACAGGGCGGAGAAGTGTAGTGTAAGCGCTCTCTTTGGTAGACCTGTTGCACCTTCTAAGTGTTCTGCCAATGAATCGCAGTCTTTGGTTTGCTCTATCCACAACATTATCTATGTTATCGTTCCAATTTAAGTTGTTTGTAATTGTAATCCCTAAGTATTTAGTTGAATTTACAGCCTTCAGATTTGTGTGACTTATCACGCAATTAAAACATAGCTGATTTCTTTTAGTACTAATGTGAATAACTTCGCACTTTTCTTTATGCGTGGTCAATTGCCACTTTTAGCATTATACAGATATCTTATCTAAATCATTTTGCAAGTCGTTTTGATCGTCTGATGACTTTATAAGACGGTAAATGACAGCACCATCTGCAAACAAGACGGCTACTCAGATTGACTCCTATATCGTTAATACAGATCAGGAATAATAGAGGGCCTGTAACACTTCCTTGGGGAACGCCGGATATTACTTATGTTTTACTCGATAACTTTCCGTCTATTAGTACGAACTGTGGCATTTCTGACACGAAATCACGAATTCAGTCGCACAACTGAGGCGATACTCCATAGGCACGCAGTTTGATTAGAAGACGCTTGTGAGGAACGGTGTCGAAAGCCTTCTGGAAATCTAAAAATATAGAATCAATTACAAATCCCCTGTCGATAGCACTTATCACATCATGAGTATAAAGAGCTAGTTGTGTTTCACAAGAACGATATTTTCTGCATCCATGCTGATTGTATGTGAATAAATCGTTTTCTTCGAGGTACTTCATAATGTTTGAATACAGTATATGATCTAAAACCCTACTACAAATCGACGTTAGTGATATAGGCCTGTAATTCAGCGGATTACTCAAACTTCCCTTTTTGGGTATTGGTGTGACTTGAGCAATTTTTCAGTCTTTAGGTGCGTATCTTTCTGTGAGTGAGTGGTTGTATATAATAGCTAAATATGGAACTATTTTATCAGCAATACTCTGAGAGGAACCTGACTGGTATACAATCTGGACCGGAGGCCTTGCCTTTATTAAGTGATTTAAGCTGCTTTGTTACACCTAGGCTATCTACTTCTATGTTTCTCATTTTGGTAGTTGATTGGAATTCAGGAATATTTACTTCGTCTTTTTTTGTGCTTTAGTGGCACTGCCATCAGTGACTTTACCGTTGTTATCGCGCAGTGAAGGCATTGATTGTGTCTTGCCACTGGTGTGCTTTATGTTTGACCAGAATCTCTTTGGGTTTTTTCCAGATTTCGAGACAGAATTTAGTTGTGGAAATTATTAAATGCATCTCGCATTGAAGTACGCTCTATATTTCGAACTTCTGTAAAACTTTGCCAATCTTCGTGATTTTGCGTTCTTTTAAATTAGGTATGCTTTTTTCGTTGCTTCAGCAGCAACGATCTGACCTGTTTTGTGTACCATGGGGGATCAGTACCTTGACTTAGTAATTTATGTGGTATGTATCTCTCAATTGCTGTTAATACTATCTCTTTGAAAACATTCCACAACTTTTCTAAACTTACATGATCAGATCGGAAGGAGTGAAGACTGTCTCTTAAAAAAGCGTTAAGAGCATTTTATCAGCTTTTTTAAATACAGATACTTTGCGTTTCTTTTTGATGGTTGTAGGTGTTACTGTATTCAGTCTAGCAGCAACTGCCTTGTGGTCGCTGATACCTGTATTCGTCACAACACTCACTATTTGTCCAGGATTATTTGTTGCTAAAAGGTCAAGTTTGCTTTCGCAACCATTTAAACTTAGAATGGGCTCATGAACTAATTGTTCAAAATAATTTTCTGTGAAAGCATTCAGTACAATTTCGGATAATGTTTTATGCCTGCCGCCGGCATATTGAGGGTAAATTGAAGTCTCCACCGACTATAACTGTATGAGCGGGGTACTTACTTGAAATGAGACTCAAGTATTCTGTGAACTGTTCAGCAATTATGTCTTCTGAGTCGGGGAGTCGGTAAAACGATCCAATTAATAGTTTATTCCGATTGTCAGGTATAACCTCTAACCATATTATTTCACATGAACTATCTACTTCAATTTCGCTACAAGCCAAACTACCTCTGACAGCAACAAATATTTCACCATCAACTGTATTTAATCTATCCTTTCTGAAAACTGTTGGATCGTCTGAAAAAATGTCGACTGAACTTATTTCGAGCTTTAGCCACCTCTCTGTACCTACAGCTATTTGAGCTTCAGTGCTTTCTGTTAGGGCTTGGAGCTCTGGTTCTTTCCCAACACAGCTAAGACAATTTACAACTACAATACCAGTCGTTTCTACAACTACCTTACTGTGTTTTACCTGTCCAATTTCTGATGGACGCCACTTCAGTGGTTCCCTGAGACCCTCTAACCTAAAAAAAAGAAACCGCCCAGCCCCTTCCACACAGCCCCCGCTACTCGTGTAGCCGCCTCCTGTTTGTAGTGGACTCCTTACCTATTAAGCGGAACCCGGAAAACCAACCACCCCACCTGCAGTTGGGTGCACCCTGCAGTCTTCATGGCATCCGGAAGCACCCTTTCCACTCCCAGAATGACTCCCCACGGAATGTATACAGAGTGCATAGTGGCTTCATTCCCCTCTGTGGCAGCCATGTTCCTAAGGGGCCTCATTATGCGAATAACGTTGGAGCTCCGAACTACCAGCAAACCCAAAGTCTGTGAATGCCCAGACTTTGCGGGCCGAGAAGCATCCTCTGGAACGAAGTGGACGACTGCATTCGGCTCAGAGACTTCGTCAGCCACAGATAACGACCTAAACCTGTTCGTCAAACGAACCGGGTAGGTCCTACGACCGGCCCAACGGAAAGCTTTTCGCTGCCTGCCTGACTTCTGAATGGTCTCCCACCCGACCATGGTTGAGGGGTCAACCTCAGTGCAGGCAGTATCCGGGGAGGTCACAGCAGTGGACCGATCGGAGGACTCGTGGGACGTGCTCGACGCAGTGGTTAGGAAGAGAGTGAGACAGGATTGTAGCCTCTCCCCGATGTTATTCAATCTGTATATTGAGCAAGCAGTGAAGGAAACAAAAGAAAAATTCGGAGTGGGTATTAAAATCCATGGAGAAGACATAAAAAACTTTAAGGTTCGCCGATGACATTGTAATTCTGTAAGAGACACCAAAGGACTTGGAAGAGCACTTGAACGGAATGGACAGTGTCTTGAAGGGAGGATAAAAGATGAACATCAACAAAAGCAAAACAAGGATAATGGAATGTAGTCGAATTAAGTCGGGCGATTCTGCGGGAATTACATTAGGAAATGAGACACTTAAAGTAGTAAATGAGTTTTGCTATTTGGGGAGCAAAGTAACTAGTGATGGTTGAAGTAGAGAGGATATAAAATGTAGACTGGCAACGGCGAGGAAAGCGTTTCTGAAGAAGAGAAATTTGTGAACATCGAGTATTGATTTAAATGTCAGGATGTCGTTTCTGAAAGTATTTGTATAGAGTGTAGCCATGTATGGAAGTGAAACATGGACGATAACTAGTTTGGACAAGAAGAGAATAGAAGCTTTCGAAATGTGGTGCTACAGAAGAATGCTGAAGATTAGATGGGTAGATCGCATAACTAATGAGGAAGTATTGAATAGGATTGGTGAGAATAGAAATTTGTGGCACAACTTGGCAAGAAGAAGGTATCGGTTGGTAGGACATGTTCTGAGGCATCAAAGGATCACCAATTTAGTATTTGAGGGTGGCGTGGAGGGTAAAAATCGTAGAGGGAGACCAAGAGATGAATACACTAAACAGATTCAGAAGGATGTAGGCTGCAGTACGTATTGGGAGACGAAGACGTTTGCACAGGATAAAGTAGCATGGAGAGCTGCATCAAACCAGTCTCAGGACTGAAGACGACAGCAGCAGCAGTTAATGGTTTCAATTATTTTGATTAATGGAAAGCTGTAATAAGTATCTGGGAGCTGATTATGGCAACTGAAGGAGAAAACAGGGCATATGCAGTACAAGATCCATCACTTAACATTTTACTGTATGAAAGCCAGTTGTACTGGCTCATCCATTCATGATTAAATCTTGGGTTTTGCTTCCCTTATAATTGAATAGGAAAAGAAAAGTTTTCAGGAGGCTTCCAAGTATTCTTTAAAACTTAAGCTTCTCATCATCACGTAAGTCAACATTAACAGCTCTTCCTACATCATATAGGTCATAACATGTTTCAGTCCTTTCTGTTCTTTCTTCCTGGGTGTTAAATATGCTTTAAATGTTTGTATTTCGTACAAAAGTAAATAGCTTTTTTGACAAATATAAATGATTTTAATTTATTAAGAACACTAAAAAGTCAAAATTTGTGTTCCAAAACATTAACATTACCCCATATCCCTTGGTCTTGGCCCCTCCCCCTACAAACATTCGTATGGGTGCCCTCGGTAAAGAGTAATGAAATGGTCTTGTGTATTGACAATTTCGGAGGAAGAGAGCGGCCACACATATGATAGCTCGTCACAGCTGAGGAAAATACCGCGTGCAGAGGTATAAACTTGTTGGTTCATCAGCTTGTGTCCACTGTAAACACGAGCGACCTTAGGTAATCTTTTGCTCAACTGGTCACAAAACTAACCATCCTCCATAAACATGATTGTCATCCTAAATAGTACCGAACTCTTAACCGGAATCTGATGATTTATCGTAGTGCTAACCAACATCATAACGTAATTGGAAGATTAATTCTGTAAAGAAACTCCTAATAAAATTTTATATTGTTGTGTTTAGGATTAGTTAAATTTCAGAGGACAAGATGCGTCATTTTCACAGTTGTCTTAACAATGTCACATTATAAACTGTGTAAAAGCGTGAACATCTGTTTAAAGTTTGCAACATTAATCAAATGTCATTACAGCATACACAGTTTCGTCCTCATCCATAGAATAAGCAACGACCATCTCACATCTTACAAATTTTGTCGATATTATTAATATAAAAAATGCGTATGGCCAGCTTCAGAAAAACAAAATACAACAATAAAGCGAAACTTTCTGGAAGATTAAAACTGAGCGTCGTACCGAGACTCCAACTCGAGATCCGAGTTCGAGTCTCGGTCCGGCACACATTTTTAATCTGCTAGCAAGTTTCATATCAGCGCACACTCCGCTGCAGAGTGAAAATCTCATTCTAGTACCACCAGAGTTTCTTACCCACATATCTCGTAGTAGGGTAACTCACCATCACCAAAAGTTGTGTTACTGCCACATATCCTGTGGTGAACCTCTGATTCTAATGTCTCGAAAGCAAATATGGAATTGTCATGTTAGTGCATAAGCTAATAGTGTTTTTATTTTTCATAATGGTACTCCGGTTGCTATGGGTTTATCCATAGACTGTCATTGTTACTTTTAGTTCATTGTGGCTGCTCGAGTTTACATATTGTGATTTTGTCATATGGAGATAGTAAGTGGAGATGCTGACGCTAGGAATGGAGTGCCAACTGAAAAAATGAGGACATTTCCGACATATTCTTCTGTTTGAGTTCTAAAGAAAGTCGAGAGCAGGAGAAACAGGAGGATCCGCCAGAAACATTTGCTCTGTGTGTGTGGAGATAATAACACTGGCAAGAGAACGGCAAGAAAATAGTTCTCTTGTTTTAAAGAGAGATCGTTTTGATGTTAGTGACTCTCGACGTTCACGAAGATCTCCGGTTTTTGATGATTATCATTACGCGCATTAATTCACAACTATCCACGTTAATGTACTCCAGAACTGTCAAATGCTACGAACTGTTATCGTTACACAAAAGTGCGACGTTTGTATGCAATGAGAAAGGTTCAAAAATGATTTCAGCATGTTCTAAGGCAAAATCACAAAAATCAGCGGCTGGACATACATGCACTTGTTCTTTTTCAATTGTCGCGTGACACGGACCATACCTATTCCGTATCGTTACTGGTGACGAGAGATTCCGCCTTTATGCTAATATAAGAATAAGAAAGGAATGTACAACGAGTTGCTCCTTTGTTTGGGCTCAACCAAATACCTGCTCGCTTTCACAAAAGATAATGTTATCCATTGGTGGAATAGCGGCAATATGGTGGACTAGGAATTGCTTCCTCGTGGTGTAACCACCAGTGTTGACAATTTTTGCCGACAACTGAGGTGTCTTGGAGACAATCCGAGAACAACGATCGGAAAAGACTGCGTGCAGGTGATGCTACTCCATGGTAACACCTACCCGCATTCCGCCAGACTGCCATACGAACCTGATATTGCGCCCCGAGATTTACATCTTCTGCGCTCTCTATCGAAAAATCTTTCGGCAGACTGCTGTACATAGTGAAAGAGAACACGCTAGTGATGACTATAGCCTCTGTTATGTTGTGTTTGATTTGGTGTGCGGAAAAACGCTACGAACACCACAATGGAAGTTCGAGCCAGGCGTGGTCGTGTATTTAGGTGAGCAAGACACGCATTCCAAGCCCAGTAGGGCATGTTTTCAGTGCTCAATGTTCTCCGAAAAAGGAATAAGTTTGCCCGACACCTATAACCTCTGAGTTACCACGTGTGTTGTACCTTTGGTGTGACGCCACGTGTGTTACACTGCTGATGTAGTTGCTCGTCAATATTTTATAAGTTTTAGTCTTCAGTTAGGTATTTTAAAGTTTATTTGTGTTAACATTTGTTGTAAAAGTAATTTATTAGAGAATTTTCATTAATCTCAGTCTTTCTTTCCCTCACTCGAGTCGTCTGTTATTCGTGATTACATCGTTCGCCCAATCCTCACGCATCAATAGTGTCTTTACTTTTTGCGGCGTGCAGTTGCTCCTGTAGCGGGTATAAAGTTAAGTACTGACAAAGTTATTTGTGCCCTGTACTACAGTTACTAAATTTAATAGTTTTCAGCGGTGTTTCGTGCTGTTTGTGGTGAAATAAAAATTTAATGAACTGTGATTTTTAGAGTTTTCTGTGCGTTGAAGTGCTTTAGTTTTCAGCTGATGTTTCTTATCGTTTGAAGTGGGACACACTTGCAGATAGGCGGCGTGCTAAACGGAAGGGGCTGCTCACTAAATTCCAAAATCTGATCTTTACCGATGAAGTACAGCACATATTATTACCACCAACTTTCTAAACGCTCAATGATCAGCATTCAAAGATAAGAGAAATCAGAGCTCGTACTGAGGCGTCCAGAGTTTTTCCCATGCGCGATCCGCGAGTGGAAGAGAGTGGGGGGAATGACTCTGGCACGAGGTAAGCTCTCCGCCACACACCGCTTGGTGGCTAGCGGAGTATATATGTAGATGTAGATGGTTTCTAGTGAAATATTTCTGTAAATTTTTCATTCAGTGTTTTAAATTCGTTGAATGTTCCAGTGGCCACTTAAATTTTTGGTTTTAGCTAATAATTTTCTTTTGTTTGTATTGGTATTAGCTGTGATGTGGTAATATTAATGCAAGTAGTTGCTTTCTTAGTAGACGGAGAATTTCGAGATCGCTATTATTAGTTCTGTAACCAGTTCTACGGGTGTAAGTGAACGTAGCTAACGTCGACATAGTTTTTTCAGTAACTGTAGAAATTTAACCACGAGTGCGAGGTTTGGGCTCTGTCGTAGGTTTGTGAGTAGTGGATTACGGTGTGGGATTTGTTCAACGTATTTTCATTGGGGGAGAATGCAGTGGGGAAGCCTGTGGGCATTCTAGCGAGATCCTCTCCTGGGAATGCAGAATCTGCAGTAGAAGTAAGTTGATAGAGGCGCAGGAGCCTAAGATCTGTGCCCTTCAGGTGCAGTTACAACGCTCAGAGGAGGAACTACATGCGTTGAGGAGAGTGAAGGGTGGTGTGTATAGGGAACAGCAGTTGGCAAGAAGACAGTTAGGAGAAGAAGCTATTCAGACAGTTATACTTTGTGTATATACAACAAATTTGACTAACCGTCAGTGTTAAGTGGGGAGGAGCCTCTCGCAGCTGTAGATGTAGGGAACATGCAGCAGTCCACAGTAGTTAGGAGGCGTAGGTTATTTGTAAAGTGAAACAGAAAGAAGGATTTTCTGCTGCTTGGTGGTTCGCACAGTAGCGGTGTAGTCCAGCAGTTGCAGGAAGCGTTGGGGAGTGAGTCCCAGGTCCCCAGCATTGTAAAGCCTAGTGGAGGGTTGGCTCGGGTGACTGACAGCATAGGGAAGTTATGTAAGAATTTAACAAAGTAGGGTCAGGTTGTGATAGTGGGTGGAGTACGGAATAGTCTTGATAGAGACCAGAAATGTGAAGTAGGGGGTTGACCTGGTAAAGATAGCTACTCAAATTGGTGTCACAAATGTGCAGTTCGACCTCATCTTCAAGCTGCTGTTAGGTTCATTAACATGGGGCTTGAGAGGGCGCTGATGGGAGAGGGCATGGGTCACACTTCAAAGGTGCAACTTGAGTCCAGGCATGGCCTGCACCTCAGCAGGTAAGGGAAGGGGAGGCTGGAAAAACTTATAGGTCACAGTGTAATGGGCGATGGTGGGATCACTCATGGAAAAATTCATGTAGCAGCTGGTGTCAGAGCTGTACCTTTTTTAGACTGAAGTCAGCTGATAGGTATACTTGCTTAAATGAAGTCCCTCTAACTAAGAACTCACCTTCAGAGGATGCCACGCTCCCAAGTAGAGAAGGAATTAGCATATTTCATTAAAATATAGGAGGTATTAGAGATAAAGTTAGTGAAATGTTTATAGATGTTGACTCTGAAATTACTGGTATATCGGAGCACCATTTAAATAATTTAACAATTCAGAGCCTTCCAGTACCAAGTTACAGTTTAGCTGGCTGTTTTTCAAGGAATTTCTTATGGGGTGAAGGAGAGGCAATGTACGTAAAAAACAGTATTACATTTGAGCCCATACACCCTATCACAGCATTGTACTGAACAGATATTTGAATGTTGTGCAGCGGCAGTTGAATTTAGTGAAATTATACTTCTAATTGTTGTTGTTTATAGGTCCCCCAACTCTGACCTCAAAGCATTTCTGTTCAAGCTAGAGAGGGCTCTTGACTCACTTTGTAGGATGTACCAGAAATTAGTTAGATGTGGTGACTTCAATATAAATTTTGTGTATGGCGGTGCAAGAAAATGATCTGGTGCAGAATGTGTTTTTTTCCAACTAGGATGTGGGGGAACAGCAGCGCAGCCATAGACAATATTTTTATTCATTCTTTATTACTAGATAAGCATTGTGTTAGTAAAAAGGTGAATGACTTTCAGACCATGATGCACAAATTTTGACACTAAAAGGCTTTTGTACTGAAACAAATATCACATGTAATCACAAACTATGTAGGAAAGTTAATCCAACAACAATAGACAGTTTTTTAAATCTTGTCAAGGAACAAGAGTCGCTGTATGTAGATGATAAATACAATGCTTTCCTCAACATATTTTTCATGCTGTTTGAGAGCTGCTTTCGATTAGAACGTTCTAAACAGGGTACTAGCAGTAATAGGCAGCCCGGGTGACTTACTAGTGGGATAAGGATATCATGCAGAACAAAGTTGGTATTATATCAAAATGTTAGAAGTAGTCACAATCAAGCTGCAGTAGCCCATTACAAACAGTACTGTAAGGTGGTTAAAAATGTTATTAGGAAGGCAAAGAGTAGGTGGTATGCAAATAGAATAGCTATTTCACAGGATAAAATTAAAACCATATGGTCAGTTGTGATATAAAGTCGGTTCAAAGTAAAGATATTTCTGTTACTGGTAAGACAGAAATATGTACAATATTTAATAATCGCTTACTGAGCATTACTGATATATTAAATATAAACTTAATATTTGCAGGGAATCATATAACTCCTTTGGAAAATGCCTTTCCCAAATCTATGTCTGAAATACTCCTGTGTGATACTGAGAAGGGGAGATTGAGTCAATATTTAAATTACTGAAGATTAAAGACTGTCATGGTTATAATGGAGTGCCTAGCAGACTATTAAAGTACTGTGCTGCACACGTTAGCCTTGTATTTAGCAATATTTGTAATTTTTCCTTTAGAAATGGTCAGTTCCCTGAGCGATTAAAGTACTCAGTAGTAAAGCCACTTTATAAAAAGGAAGAAAGGGATAATGTAGATAATTTTAGACCAATTTCTATGCCATCAGTGTTTGCAAAAGTTATTGAAAAGACTGTGTATGTAAGGATAATTAGTCATTTTATATCATACGATTTGCTATCAAATGAACTGTTCGGCTTATGAAGTCTTTTAACAATTGAAAATGCTATATTCTCTTTTCTCTGGATAGGCTGAACAAGAAGTTTCGAACGCTTGGCTTATTTTTTGATTTAGCTAAGGCATTTGATTGTGTTGATCACAAAATATTCCTCTCAAAGTTGGACCATTACGTTATATGGGGAGTAGCTCACAGTTGGTTCACCTCTTACCTTAGCAACAGGCAGCAAAAGGTCATTATGCACAATGTTGATAACAGCTGTGATGTGGGATCTGAGTGGGATACTGTCAAGTGGGGTGTGCCACAGGGATCAGTGTTGGGGCCTCTCCTGTTCATTATTTATATAAATGATATGCCCTCTAGTTCTACGGGTAACTCTAATATATTTCTGTTTGCTGCTGACACTAGCTTGGTAATAAAGGATGTTGCGTGCAACACTGACTCTGTTTCAAATAGTGCAGGGCATGAATTAAGTTAATGGCTTGTAGAAAATAAACTAACGTTAAATCAGAGTAAGACAGAGTTTTTTCAGTTTCTAACACACAATTCAACAAAACCTGGCGTTTTAATTATACAGAATGGGCATATGATTAGTGAAACTGAACAGTTCAAATTTCTAGGTGTTTGGATAGATAGTAAGCTGCAGTGGAATGCCCACATTTAGGATAGTATTCAAAGACTGAATACTGCCATTTTTACTATTCGAATAGTATCAAAAGTGAGTGATACTTCGACACGAAAATTAGTCTAATTTGCTTATTTTCATTCACCTGTGTCGTATGTTACCAATATTAGTTTATTGCCAAGAATAAGAAGCTTTCACTTGGTTAATACTCGGCAGAAATCAAACCTGAGTGTGGATCGGACTTCCTTAACTACTGTGCAGAAAAGTGTACAGTATACTGTGGCATCCATTTTAAATAAGCTACGACTCGAATTAGCAGTACTCCACGAGCTTTCAAAACGATACTGAAAAGTTTCCTCATGGATCACTCCTTCTATTCTGTCTGGGAGTTACTTGAAAAAGTAAGCTGATTCTTGATGTATTTTATTTATTTATTTATGCATTTATTTTACCTGGCAAGATTAGGGCCTTCAGGCCCTCTCTTACACCTAACCAGGCATACTCAGATTGAACGAGTTACAGTTTCTACATAACATTAAGGACATATAACATATTATGCAGTATTGATGTTCAAGAAAAAATAGGGATTATAATAGTAGTACAATGATAATTATAACAATAAAACATAATTATATCAATCAAGAATAATAATGATAATAATAATAATAATTATTATTATAATATTAATAATAGTGACTATGTATATGAAAGTAAACACACTTTTCTTTTGTGAGTGTCAGTCCCATTGTTAGTTGGGCATTTTCTCGTTACGTTCTTGCAGCTTGTGAGTTATTCTCATCGAGCAGAGACATAAGACGATACAATGGGGTGAAAGAGATATATAAGAGGTAGATAGGTTAGACGAAGAGAAATAGAATGGTAAAATTCAAAGCTGTGATGGAGAGGAGAAAGAAAGAGATGTTAGGGGCACAACAATGGTGGCTATACCGTCCCTTATATGTAAGTTTTGTATTGTTGATTGCATTTACTTAAAGTCATGGAATGACTTTTTCCGGATTCATTCCCATTTTATTTTTATTTCTTATTACTTCTATGCTGTAATTTCATATAGGGTAAACCTTGGCATCGCTTATTGCGTGATACTTTGATGATTCCTCTTCACGGATTTATCAACCACGTTAGAAGTGCAGTCGGTGTCCCACAGATAGCCGCACATGCCCCCTACCTGCAACAGCATTTAACGCCATGCTACCAGTGGTCTTGGCAGCACAGTGAGTTGTTTTCTTCCGATGGGGGTAGTTGTCTTTCGGTTTCGCGCTGCAGAATCCCATGTGTTTTTAAAGTGCTGATTACTCCTCATATTAACAAGGTAACATTTTTGATTTGGCACAGTTGTTCATGTGATATAAATAATTTTTCTGATTAAGGTTTGTGTTTTTGCGTTAGTTAGTTTAGACGTAATAGCCTTAGCTGCGCTAGTAGAAATCATAGCATTTTAGCAGCCATATTGCACTACCCTAGGCAGTCTTCGCAAATACTTGCTAATAAACTTATTTAAAATTAGATATTTAATTATTTGTCGTAGCATGAACGTGGTATAGATAGAGCACTTCATTTTAAACCAGATAATATATTAAATTTAAATATCATGAATTAAGCAAGATATCACGAACGTAACCAGTTTCTTTTTCTTCTGCATTTTAGATGCCTCCAAAATATCGCAAATATGCCAACCAAAATATTATTACAGCAGCAAAGTAGGTAAAAGAGGAGAAGTACTCAATTTACAAGGCATCAAAGCAATGTGAAGTACCATGGTCCATCCTGAAAGACTTTCTTAGCAGGAGTGAAAGTGAATGTCTAAGCCTACCTAAATTAGGGACACCGTTTGCTTTAGCTGTATAAATGGAACAAAGAATATGCTATTACTTTCCATTCAGGAATTAGGATTCGGACTGACTGTAATTCAGATTCGAAAACTGGCATATAAGCTAGCTACAGCAACTGGTAGGAAACATTCCTTCAGTGAAGAATAACAAGCTACAGGGGACTGGTGGTGGAAAGACTTTAAAACACATTATGTGCTTACCTTAAGAGTGCTTGAAAATATAGCTATTTATAGGTCTTCAGTGGGAAATAGGTCAATAATTACTGATTTTTATCAGAAACTAGAAGCATTAGTCACAGATCTACGAGTTCAAGATCGTCCAGATCTTGTATGGAATTGCGATGAGACACAGCTCTCATATGTGGTGAAAGCATCCAAGATCGTTATGGCAATTGGCAAAAAGTATGTATATCGCAGAACTTTGCTGATCAAGGTGAAAATTACACAATTCTTGCCTGTGTCTATGCTTATGGCCACTGGATGCCACCTATGGTGATATTTAAGGATGTTCGAATGTCAGAAGAACTTCTGAGAGACGTAATTCCTGGCACCATTGTGAAGCTATCACCAAAAGGTTGGATAAATGGAGAACTTTTTATGGAATGGTTCAATCATTTCATACAATGTATACCTCCTGCAAGAACTATAATTTTACTAATGGATTCCCATGGATACCATATTTCAGAGGCGAATAAGAACCTTTCTTCTGACATTTCCTTCTCACACTACACACGTTCTGCAACCATTGGATGTAGGGGTATACTGACAACTTGAAAGATCACGGGGAAAATCTTTAAATAGCTATATGTTCAAAAATCCAGGTCTCAGACCCCAAAAGATCTGATTTCAACAAATTGTTGAAACCTGCTCACTACAGTTCTTTCAGTCCTGAACCAACAAATAAGCTTTTAGGAAGACTGGGATATATCCATTTAATCCTGCCTCTGTGACTGACGAGGCAATAGAAACATCAAAGCTGACAGACAAACCTGCAAAAGACAATCTGGAACAGCATTAGAATATTCAGAAAGTCATTCAGAGGTGAATGAACTTCTTGCTCTGCCTGTCTTAACAGATGATGGGGACAAATGCAAGCGGAGGAGAAAGACAGATAGCAAGGCAAAATATCTGACTCCAATTCAAGAAGCAGCTCCCAAAAGAAGCAGAGATAGGCCTATGCATTTTCTAAAATATTATGTCACAGGTTTCATTAACAGGGTTGACAGTTGTTGCCTTGAGTTGGTGTTTATTTATTTTAATGAAATTTATTGATTTATAGTTAGGCCACGAAAGGAAGATACATGATATTCACAACCCAGCACCTCTAGAGTGACAAAGAAGAGGTCGAAGGATGACAATAAATTTGGATCCTGTGGCCACAGTTATTTAGAAGACGTGAGCAAGAAATCAGGGGCGCTATGGGTTCAGCGTAGTTTTCTTTTAATGTGATACCATTTGAAGTGTCAACATACTTTTGAAGAGATTTAGGACATTTTTATGTGTAACAAGAGCCAAAACCTTTCTGATGAAGACCAAAATGAGGCTTTCATTTAATCAGTAAATTCAATTAAATGTTTTTGCTCATTAATTCTTGAGTACTTTATCATTATTATCATAAATAAGCCTGAACGTAGTAAAATGTCAAAGCAAAATCTTTTATAGGAATACAATGTATTCATTATTTAATTAATCACGAAATTACTCAAATAATGTCACGAACATACTAAGAGGTGTCACGAAATAACCTACAAAATTCTTAGTTGAT
Source organism: Schistocerca gregaria (assembly GCF_023897955.1). NCBI lineage: Eukaryota > Metazoa > Arthropoda > Insecta > Orthoptera > Acrididae > Schistocerca > Schistocerca gregaria. The sequence continues at coordinate 53,102,490 of NC_064927.1, forward strand.
GAAATCATAAGGGAGAGAATGTAGAATTAACTAATCATAATATTGTGCATATTAATTATGACATTGAAGGGCAGGCTTACATGTGTAATACAGCAGGCGTTCAGAATATTTTTTGTGTACTTTGAATTAACTTAATACAGAAATCCTCACGAAATTACCAAGTTTTACCCTACTGACTTATTCCATGACCTTCGAGATTTGCTCCTCAATTAGGTTCTGTTGATCTTGATGTGCAAATAAATAATTAAATAAACCAAATATACACTACACCATTCGATTTCCTTGCAACCAACACTTGGTTGAAGCATCCAAAACTCGCACTCACCACAGGCGAGAGACGACAGAGTCATCTGGCGAAGGAGTGGTGTAGGCTGTCGTGGGCGGTGCAGAAGTGTCAGGGGTCCGGCTGCGGTCTCTCTGCGGCCCACTGGCGGGGCTCGGACTGCTGTCTTCAGAGGTCAACATGCTGTGCAGAGACACACAAGGCGTGGCAAACTCTGTCCAGTTGGAGACCACAGGGCAGCTTACCACGTGCATCACTGATAGGGTATCGTCTTCACACAAACAATAGGACACACACTGCAAATGACAATAGTAGGTCTGCTAAGATCATTAACTCAGGAAAAGCAGTGTATAAACTGATTAGATCGAGGTGGAGTTTCTCAGACCAGTAGCTTACCATAACAACCAACAAAAGAAAGTACAAATGAAACGTAGATGCAACGCCATTAGTTGTGCTACAGTAATGGGAGAACAGTTCAAATACACAACAATAATCATACTTACATTGCAACAGCAGTAACCTTTGAATGTACGTATTGTGGTATGGTTTTAATCAAATGTTCTTTGTACCTCATGTGTTAGGGTCCAGGCTGTAGGAGGCTCACATGGCAGTGAGCAGCTTTCGAACAGACTCGCGAAGGAAATTCAGGTAAATAAAGTCCACAGAACTTGTGATGCAAAGACGTTATTCCAATAAAATTCTTAAACCTGCAGGACTACAGTTTTCATGAAAAATTTCTCACTGAACAGATGTAATTCACATTCATGATGGGGCCCCTCACTGAACAGGTGAACGTTACATGCTATCTGACTTTAAAGACGAATGTTTGTGGCATGAAAATGTATAACATCACAAGAGACGATCTGTATATGACAACTGATCAGACGTTGTGACTCCAATGAAATACAAAATTCCGTTTCACTACTGTATTTACTAGATTGGGACTAGGAGATTTCCTTGGCAATGAAGCAATCAAGCTGAACGAAAGTAATGAGCATGAGTTTACATATGGCAATGGACAAAGTCAGTTTCCGTAAAGACTCTTGAAAAGCGTGAATACAGGTGAACAGTTATGGATATCAGCTGTGACGGGTGCCACAGAGCTGAAGACACAAGCTAATGTCTGGTACCTCAAAGATAACCACTCAAGTGGGCATATACTGGCGTGTGTTCGTATGCAGGGCGTTTATTTTAACTTCACAAAACTAAATGTGTGGAAAACTATGGATCATACGAAAAAAGAAATTGTAGCTGAATGTCAAATTAGGAAATGGGGTTTCTTTCTGTGCCACCTCCGAACAATGCCTCCTGTGTTGATGGGGCCAGATTTGTATTTTCTAATAGGAATCCCCATCTTCTCTGCGTATTCGGATTCCGCGACAAACAAGTGTACCTGCTTCTTCACTCAAAAACATAGAATCAAACACGTTTTGTACCGACTGATGTTAATGTCCACACGTGATAGTGGCAGGCGCACCTGCCATGGATACCAAAATCAAGGAGCCCAGTGGTGAGAGGCAAGGAAACTCACTGAAATCAAGCATCCTGATGGGAACAGAAAACTATTACATCCACATCATTATGTCTGGATCAAGCTTCACGTAATTTCTCGCCAGACATAGAGATGGCTAACCACATTGTGTTGTACAGTCAAATATTCTGTTCTACAATAAATTTCGAACATAAATATCGACCTTTAAGACACTAAGGTTTATATTAACATTGTAAATGAAATGAAGAATTAAATGTGTCGGTTATTAATTGCTCAGACTGGAACATTTCATATCCGACTATCACAGCACCATTTACCATATGTGGAAAACAATGGTTTGATTATCTATACGTATTTTTTGGCGTAGATTCATAAGATGCAATAAAATGGGGGATACCTGTTTCAAAATGCAACATACCCCCCTCCACACAGGTGAAGTATTACCATGCTATGTACACCCACCAGTGTACTGACTGTTTCTTCTCTGCTTCGGCTCGAAAGGTCATTCCTCAAACACCTCGCAAACGTTACGACCTGATGTTTTCTGTGCACCTGCACAGTCGTACGTACACCACTAGGTGGACTATGCCTGCCAGTAGACTGTCTGGACTGTCTGCGTCATGGCTACATCTCCACACATAGACACCCAATATGCTGCTGCCCAGAGGAAAAAGCCTAATTGGCTTGCTCTTGCCACATGTACTTTGGAGTATCTTAAAACATACTACTCCTAATAGCTATAATAAAGAGTCTGTGAATGACGAAAAGCTTATGTTCGCAATATTCTCATTAACTGATATAAAACTCTGAGAAATTAATTCACCATTGACACATTGTGAAGCCGACTGGAGACATTCAAGTTTTTATAACTAGGAATCTGTGTGGAAAATTGATATTATCATAAGCGAGTGGACTAATGCTATGTAGTAGTGTTAGTGTATGACACCTGATAAAATGACAAGGCGCTGGTTAGGAATTACAATGTGAATGCTGTTTCAGTAATTAACAATGTTTCCAAACTTTACTTCTGAATAACAGAGATAGAATTAGATTTAAAGCTAATGAGTGTTAGGACACCTGGAAACGACAGCTGTTGTATTAAGCATTTCCTTTTTAAAATTTATTTTCATGTTAGGCTGTATGAACAGGTGAGTTTGAGACTGAGATATTTCTCATTCAGTTACGTTTTATAAACCAGTCAGGCTCCTTAGGCATCTTTATATTAAAGACAAGAATTACAGTTTATAAGCAGCTCATTAACTATAGCATAAGTATTTACACATATCTGTAAATAAAGACAATTTTGAGAATTACGGGGACCCAGACTTGTAGGGAGTATTTTTACTGTGAGACCATATACAACAAATAATATCTGGGTCTGAACATTTCATCAGTGTTGAATTTGTTTGGGGATAGATCAGTAAGAACAACAGATGAACCACCCAGGAGGAAACATAGCCGAATTCTTGAAATAGCCTTTTGTAACGCAACTGAGAAGTTCAAGCAACACATGGACAATCAAGCAGAGATTTGATGGCTGCTACTCAAAGAAGCAAGCAGAGTATTTTGATCAATAGAACCCCCTCCCAGTATGTGGAATACAAGGGAGTGTACTTAGCTATTGAATATATCCTGCTCAACAACTAAACGGAAACAGGAAGGTAATGTGAATAAGGTCCTCAATGCTGCTGTTTTCGTCTTAGGACTGGCTTTTTGTATCGTGAGGTGGACCCAGAATATGTAGGAAGTAAGCAGCTATACTCTGCGCCACATCTGCTTGTGTAAACGTCTGTACTGGAGTCGTATTTTCGTGCTGTGTCTGTGAACCACACACGTCTTAGAACTTATACTTAACTGCATCGATTTGGGAAATTAAGGGAACTTTGTAACACAACTACCATTTCCAAACATACATCTAGCAAGCAACCAACAGAGAGACACATGGAAATGTGTAGTACTGATGTGGAACAGTGAAGACTCTGTCCATTTGCTTTACTACACCTACCCCGAAGGTTACCACTTACTGTATGGTAACATAAGAAAAGAGATGGTAAACACGTTGCTGGCCTCCTTGAGCCATACTAGAGTCTGCTACAGAGTACATAGTCCTGGTATTGGGTGACAGACTTGTTCCTCATCTTCCCTCTATGCAACATGACGCCATTTATATGTACCTCCTTGTCGGCAGTGGCAGATGAAGCCAACAACAATAAAGATTCTTTTGCATCAACAGGTTAAGAATGACCGTGTACAGGACACAGAAAAAGGCCAGCACACTTTCATGACCTAGTGTAGATTTGTGGGTTGAGCTGCACGTAGTTGTGTCCATCACTACAATGGTTGCTGTTCCGTCCATAGTCAAAGTACTTTTTGTTCAGAGGCTTGATACCGGAATCTAAATGACTGCTTGTTCCACAAATAAAATTTAATACAACTGATCGTTGCAGGTGAGGTCAACAAAATTTATAAAGCTGTGAAAACTTTGTCTTTTCCTTGATTTTCGGTAGCTACCTGACCTGTTAATGAACGCAGTTCAGTTAAAGTATTAAATGAAGCTGTTACATAAACTCGAGAAAAACATCAACAGACACCAGAAAATGGATATCAGTGATCATCTACACTAATGGAGAACAAATTGCAGCACCAAGAAGGAGCTGAGCTATATAAACGGAAGTTAGTAGGCGTGTTTCTACACCTGAAAGATTAGTCCATTCAGATTTCATGCCTGTCGCATAAGAGAGGAGGATGCAAATCAGGTTTGCTTTAAATGAGGGCTATAATGGTCGTGAGCGTTAATTACCTTTGAGATTGGACGGGCTAGTTCATTGGGACAAAAAAATGGTTCTGAGCACTATGGGACTTAACATCTATGGTCATCAGTCCCCTAGAATTTAGAACTACTTAAACCTAACCAACCTAAGGAAATCACACAACATCCAGCCATCACGAGGCAGAGAAAATCCCTGACCTCGCCCGGAATCAAACCCGAAACCCGGGCGTGGGAAGCGAGAACTCTACCGCACGACCACGAGATGCGGGCGAAGCCAACGAGACTGCATGCTACGTGCATTGGACCTACAGCTGGAGTTATGGTCTTTGGTGCAGTTTTCTGTGATAACAGGAGCGCCGTTGTCCTTATACCATGGACCCTGACTGTAAATGTGTCAGTCTTTTGATTTGACCTGTTGTGCAACCACTCATGAGCAGCAATGCAGGAGGTGTTTTTCAACAACGTTGCATTACAACAGCTGTTGTAATGCAATGCGTTCTACTGAGTGTCGACATGTTGCCTTGATGTGCTCGAACACCGTGTCTGTCTCCAGTCAGGCACATATGGGACATCATTGGATGATAACTGCAGCATCATCGACAAACAGCATTAACTGTCTCAGCGTTGACTGACCAAGTGAAACAGATATGGAACACCATCACGCAAATTGACATCGGGTACCTGTACAACAGAATCCATTAAAATTTGCATGCTTGCATTCAACATCATGATGGTTACTCCGCTTAGTACTGTGGCAGCATGTCACATCTGCAATGAGAAATCTGCAGCTTACATTAACCTGTGATGTTCATCAGTTACATATTTTAACTAGACAAGTGTGTTCCCAGTATTTCATTGCTCTAGATTAAATAGTTTTTGGTGTTTTACTACTGTTTTTCTCTTTGTTCTAGAAAACTTGCACACTAAGTGTAATTATTGACTCGGAAATACAAAAGTACTTAGAAATGTTCAACACAGACAAGTGGCCTGTCACATGCTTACCTGGCTTCTGCTGAAGAATTCGCGAGCAGATGACCCAGTGTGACCACGTCTTCAGGATGAGTGTGCACTGCATCAGCCCAGCCCTGCGTGGTCATAACCTGGGCAACGTTGACCTTTATGATGTTGACTGCGGCCTGCCTGAGGCTGGTGCAGGAGTGCCTGTTCGCCAGAACAGCTGCGGCCGCCGCAGCCTCGACGGATAGCTGAGCGGCCACATGCTGCTCGCACCGAGCCTTCAGGGCCGACACGCCGTATTTATCAGCGGTTGCCAGCAGCTGGGAGGCCAGGCTGGGCAGCTGAGGGGCCTGGAGGGTGTAGAGGTAGGCGACCAGCTCGCGGAGCACCGGGCCCTCCGTGTCCGGGACTGAGACCTCGCCGACGTTGTCCAGTGAGTCGTGGCGAAACATGCCGCCAAACACGGGGCTTCTTTCGGCCAACACGGCCCTGTGCGCCACGAGACGGGTGCCGCCCGCCACCAGTGTGACGACTGCGCCGTCCCCTGCGTCCAGAAGGGCGCCCAGGTCCACGGCTGCGGTCTCCATAACTTCCTGGGTGGGTTCCATTGCGGATGACTCTGGAACATGGCGTCACTTAGCAGCCTTTTTTCCTCACATTGCACACTCTATGCTTGTACAAGCAACAGGCAGAACAGTGTCAAGCGATAGTTGGTAAATGTTTTGATATCTGGACACTGGGCCTTCACGACATGAATTGACCAATCTATCTTCTGACTTTAGAAAATGGAGCTTGTGCAGAACCAAATATAAATATGAGCTGTGCAAGCTAAAAGTTGATAGGGCACACTGCAGAGTGGGAGGTCTGTGATGGACAGAACTGAATGTAATCTTAATTAGTTTACAATAACAGACGCAGGTACTGACTTAGATACTAACATGCAGCCCGAGTGAGTATGCAATTTACGTAAAGCAAGATATAATGACTGCAACGGTTTGCGTCAGATGTTTAAGGCACAGACAATAATTTTCTGCAAATTTTGCAGATGGAACGCGAAAAGGCGATCCAAATACTTGTTATGTAGCCAAAGGTTTATAAATTCCCTGATGTTTCATCCCACAGAAATGAACAAAACGGCAGGTGACAAGATTCTACTATTAACAACAAAAAAAGCTGAGTTTCTATTGAACTGCCAAACAACAATATAAAGACCTACCATACCAAACAAGAGCCACTGTGTTATTGACCTTGAGACAATGTAGAGGTATGATGACGCCGGACCAACGTGTGAATAATGATGTTTTGATTCGATTTGCCTAGAAGTGCACAGGCCTGGACAGGAATAAAATTTAAAAAAAGGAGATATCAACAGAGGTAGTATAATTATGGCACAAGTGTTGCATCAGCTAGTGGAGCATATTTAATCATACTTAATTTCGTTTGCATGTACAAGCAACCAGAATCTGAAAACCTCTAGTATCATTTGCGATAAGACAAACAACTCATCCCTAACAACACCAAGAAGTTTTATATAACATGATTTCCCAAGGGGTGTGGGTGGGGGCAGTGCGAGAGGCAAGGAGGTGGTTCGTGCCCATCATAAAAAATTAAATTTATATTGACAATACACTTTTGAAGAGGTAATTATGTGTAATTAGGGTCCAGAATTGGACAATACCTTTTAAAAAACTCTTGGTAATATCAAAGCAACTTCGATAATATATTACTGACTTTGTAACCAACACAAGAATATAAGAACCACACATTTCTTGACTTTTACTCTAAATGTACTTTTCAAAGAGGTACTTACAAGTAAGTACAGCTCAGAAGTTGGAAATACTGACTTCGACTTTCATTGGGAAAACTGACATGTACAACTCTGACTTAAATTTTTGTGTTAACTGAATTGAAATATTTAAAACATATATGGAATTTGACAGAATTCATTAATAACAACAAATACCTCCTCTAAATTTTAAGAACTAAAATATAAACTGACTAGATAACCCCCCCCCCCTCTTCCCCCATCCCACCATCTTATTGTGAGGCTTAAATCATACCTCGCAATTCGTTTCCTAAACACTCAGACGAAGTACACAGAAACGTTCTGTGCCACCTTCTGAGCCATCGTAGACAGATAACAGGCATGAGCTCCTGCATTATGGTGTCAGGAAAAGGAAATACATCGAGGATTCCTTAAATCGTGCAATGAATATCGTGAACACCTCAGACAATTACATTATTGTCGAAACTGGAATCCCTCGAAATTGTGAAAGCGCCACCAAAAGCCACCCACAAGTTTCTGCTTGTTGTCACTAATGAGCCAGTTCCAGAGCACAACAAATAGTAGAGACTGCATCATCTACGCAGTAAACACTCGTATAGAATCTGTCAGTAGAAGAGCCAAATGAGGGGCAAATAGTAGGGAAATTTTTGCAATACTAAGTAATTCGTTGATAGGAAACATATTTCCAACAGCGGCACACAAAACAGTTTACATATTAGAGAATGTTAGCAACACTTAAAAAAAAAAAAAAAAAAAACAATCAGAATACATGACCGACCAGTGAACAGGGGAGGATCATCATAAACATACTTTGGTATAAATATCGATGATAACGCACAGTAATTGTGTGTCAGAGAGGCGTTAATATCCTCAACATAATAGCAACAAATGGGCAAAGAAGCTTTCAACTGCCTCTAAATGCAACAATATCATATCACAGTGCAACCTTAGTCGCTATTATGGGCTGTGAATTGGGTGACTCATATAGCCAGAATTTTGACAAGTGTGAAGAAGTACCTAGTGCTAGGTGCCTGTAGGCAGGCAACGTCTTGACACCGTCCTGTTCCAGAAACCTGCCTGCAGGCTAAAAGGCACATTTGCATGCCGTGCGTGAGTTTCCTCGGAGACGCGAAATCTTAGTTAAATAATTAATCTCTCACAAATAAATAAAGCCTATGGCACAGAAATGCAGCGCTATGCCGCTGATAAAACAAAATACAATTACGACACTCTTATGTTTCTTTAAGAAGAAGTGGTGCCGAGCAGAAGAACTGGTGCGGGAAGCATGTATATTTTATTAACTGGCACACCGCCATATTTGATGTTATATAAGAACACTGCGAGTTGCAATCTTACTAGGCACTCGATTCTGTAAGGAATTTATATTTATGAAAGCAAGTTGAATTATGTAACTGTAGGCTTATTCGCTGAATATATCTGATTTAACTAACTGTGTAAACTTCTTTATATTTAGTAGATAGTCACTTCTGTACAACGTATTGACTGGCTTGCAAATTATTCTAATATTGAGATTTAGATTTTGAGTACGCACCTACCGCAGCAGTCTTTGGAAACGATTTGAATACGAACTCCGATTATTTGAGTCTTACTACACGGTCATCTACGAATAACATTGCATTTACGAAAAAGCCATTGTCAAGAGTCTGATGCCCAATAATTAAACGTCCACGTACCAGATAAGCAAACATTAATTACAACCAATCAATATAATACATAAGTAATAATTAATATTTTATTTTATTTATTTATTTTGTATGGCGACCATGACAGGACTTTGTCATTTGTTTCATTGTTCTCTTTGTTTCATGTGAAAAATCAACTTTCTGGAGCTGGACTTGAATATATGAGAAATAACAAAAATCTGAAAATATTTTACAGTTCTAAAATTTTGGGGGGAGGACTCAACGAAGCTTCCAGCAAAATAAGGTAAGATGCAGCATCATTGCATTGACAGGCTTGACCAGACGCATAATTCAGTGCATTAGTTTTACAGTAGATTCTGTAGTATTTCCTTCGCGCGTAGCAGTTTTCAGTGATAAATTTCATTCTCAGTGCTTTTCCTTAAACAATAACGTTTGCAGCAATACCATTACACGAGTGTACAATATGGCCGACTTCTATACGATACATTGTAAGATGGCCAGCAGCGATTAACAATAATCCCATATTCAGTTTACATTTTTAAATTAACAAACAGCCATTGTTGCTAATAGCAATTCATGTTCAACTGCATTTTATTTTAAAACCAGTGTCAAACTTTATTTTCTTGAAGCATGGTCATAACTAGGAAACAATACGCAAAGATGGAACAGCAAAGACATACTATTCAGACGCAATCCTACTCGAACGAGAGACAAATGTTAGAAAATAACTTTACGACAGCAGCCGGTAGTGACGATTCATCAAATATTGACGCAAGTGTTAACGGAAATTTTGACAATAGGACGTCCACCACAAAAATTTCAGTGTCCGTCAGAGCCCATGTTAATACAAAACGTCATGTCTAATGACGCGGCGGGGGCAGTGACCTTGCAAACAGTAAACATTGCCAACATGTTACAAATGCTAATGAAACAAAACGCAGAAAATCTGGCAACCTTAAACACACAAAATGACGAAATTAAATTTGACCTTATAGCAATCAAGACATGTAATGACACTTTATGTAAACGTGTGGAACTTATAGACGCCACACTGACCAAACAGATGACTGAACTCAGTGCGAAATTTTCCAAGCTTAATACGATACAAGAAAAGACTATAAATGACGTAGCACTTTTACAGACACAAGTAAAAAACCTTATGTCACGTGTGAAGCTCTTACTGGACAAATTCAAACATATCCTACAGTACGTGACTACCTTGAAAAACGTGCAGAATAAATTTGACGATGTTGAACAACACCTGACTGACAGATTACAATCTGATGCCACAGCTCATTTTCAAAATATTAATAAAGAATTTCATTATTGGGTAGAGAACAAAGATCAACATTTTGATAGATGCATACGTGAAAATTTACCAACAATTGTGCACGATGCCGTAGCGGAATACATCACTAATAACAAACAGCTGATTAATGACGCAGTACAGTCTGTCACTGCACCAATGACACAATTCTCCGTTCAACCACAGTCTGAATGTAACGAAAATATCAGTCAAAATGTACAGTTCAGAAACCAATATACATACGAGTATGACGCACACATCGCACACAACAAACACACAAGAACAAAACACACATCGACAACAACACATACCACGTCGTGCAAACACAAACACAAGCTATTATCATGGTAAACCACAGCAATAGTATAGTAATTACTCCATCTGAACATTACAGTAATTACATTGGAACAAATCGATATCATAATGCAAAGGAAGAAGAAAGCTTTATAAAACACAGGCAATTTCAGACTTTTAACCCAGAAAAATGAACCATTCATCCGGTGATTTTTCTTAAATCTTTTAGTAACGCATTTCCACGCACTTGGAGTGACCGGAGAAAGATTTCATATATTGTCGGTTATATCAAAGGTGATACAGCTGTCTGGGCATACAGTCAAGCTGACGTATGTACAACGTACAGTGAGTATGAGAGTGCCTTTCTGAACAAATTCTGGTCGCAATCCATCCAGGAGCGACTCAGAAGACAAATTTTAGAACCTGAAACTTTGAACAGTAAAAATGGTAACTTACGCAGATATTTTGAAAAGTACTTGAACATGGAACATTTTTTGGACGAACCAGTCGCGACACTTGATATACTCCGCGCGTTGAAGGCCAAATTGCCTTTCAACATTAAAGAAAAACTCTTACATATACCGGATGACGATCCAGATTATTTTTTAACAGCTTTAGATTCGGTTAACATGTTACTAGAAGATCAGCGCTTCGCGCGGCAAAAGAGCAGCCACAATGTTTTTACTAGTGGTATGCAAAACATTTGCCAACTCAATTCTGGCGCGCCGACAGTTGGACACGCGGTACAGCAAAAACAGCAAACAGAATGATCAATGGATAGAACCATTAGCTAAGTTGTCAGACAAGGAAATCACACTTCAACAGAAAATAAAGGAAGTATTGACTACATTGACACATCAGGCACACATAAGAAATAAACATCACACAAACATAATAAAAAGAAAACAAAAATTCAAGGCAGGAATGCTTGTACTACTTCGTACTCACCATAAATCTGTAGCATTCAAACGACGCAATGCTAAGTGGCGTCTGCTATGTGAAGGACCTTATATTATTGTTAACATACCGCATCCTGGTGCGTATCTGTTACAACATCCTGGAACGAACAAAATTATTTGGCTATACGCACACAGAGATCTTAGAGCATTTTATGCTAAATAGTGTCAAGGTCATGTACATGCAAACATTTCTAAGCAACTCTCAAAACTCTGTTTGCTACAACATATATAATAAGTAGTATAGAAATTTTCATTACGCCTGTACCAGTGACGCAGTTGAAGACAGAAGAACTTTTCTTTCAACGCCGTGGCATTACCAAGAAGACTGAATATTAAGGTAAAATTTATGATTAGGTAGCAGTGAATGATATATTAATTTTTCATGGAACATTTGTGACTGTAGGTACCACTGACCTGGTATGACACATGACGAAACGACAGACGTCATCTGTGAAGGGACCTTTTACTTCGATAAATAGATTAGATGCACATCTTTCAGCAATAAAAGCATCTACCAGTAGCCAAGGCCACACAGACACTATACACACACGCACAAAACGGGATGAATCTAACAGTTTTCCGTGTCTTATTATTTTGAATATTTATTGAGTAGTGAAAACGCCTGGTCTTGCCTACTGATGTAATGAATGTTGTGTCTAACCTATCTTAATTTCAGATGACATCACAAAAAATATCGATAAAATCCCAGCAAAACCGTTAAAGGGAACGTAAATATCTGCAATTCATGTAAGCAAATGTGACATTATGTAATAATTTATAGCTATGTAATGATGATGTAAACATGTTCATGTGTAACTCTATTACGTTTATGCTAAGAAAATATGTGACGTGTATATGTATGAATACTTATGTTTTTTAAAAAAAATGATGTATAATGTAACTGTTAGTATGTGAAAATTTGAACGATAACGAGTGAGAAATTGCGAAAAACTTAAAAAAAATTGCACAGTGAACCACTGTTACGGACATTAACGTACATTACTAAGTCTGCAACTACGCAGAAAACTATGTGAAAGAAACTGTTAATGACATTCATCATGCATCGTACCTTTGTCAACGCGATGAACGATTTCTTTGATAAGTAACTACAAACATTTAGGTGAGCTATATTTAGCAAAAATCTGAAAATAAGATGTGCATAATTGGTGCATCGTCTAGTGACATTAATATAGTACCTAACTTAAAGATGTTGTGTTGTTGTTGTGGTCTTCAGTCCAAGGACTGGTTTGATGCAGCTCTCCATGCTACTCTATCATGTGCAAGGTTCTTCATCTCCCAGTACCTACTGCAACCTACATCCTTCTGAATCTGCTTAGTGTATTCATCTCTTGGGCTCCCTCTATGATTTTTACCCTCCACGCTGCCCTCCAATACTAAATTGGTGATCCCTTGATGCCTAAGAACATGTCCTACCAACCGATCCCTACTCCTGGTCAAGTTGTGCCACAAATTTCTATTCTCACCAATCCTATTCAATACTTCCTCATTAGTTATGCGATCTACCCATCTAATCTTCAGCATTCTTCTGTAGCACCACATTTCGAAAGCTTCTATTCTCTTCTTGTCCAAACTAGTTATCGTCCATGTTTCACTTCCATACATGGCTACACTCCATACAAATACTTTCAGAAAAGAATTCCTGACACTTATATCAATACTCTATTTTAACAAATTTCCCTTCTTCAGAAACGCTTTCCTTGTCATTGCCAGTCTACATTTTATATCCGCTCTACTTCGACCATCATCAGTTATGTTGCGCCCCAAATAGCAAAACTCCTTTACTACTTTAAGTGTCTCATTTCCTAATCTAATTCCCTCAGCATCACCCGACTTAATTCCACTACATTCCATTATCCTCGTTTTGCTTTCAATGATGTTCATCTTATATATTCCTCACAAGAATCTGTCCATTCCATTCAACTGCTCTTCCAAGTCCTTTGCTGTCTCTGACAGAATTACAATGTCATCGGAGAACCTCAAAGTTTTTATTTCTTCTCCATGAATTTTAATACCTACTCAGAATTTTTCTTTTGTTTCCTTTACTGCTTGCTGAATATACAGATTGATTAACATCGGTGAGACGCTAAAACCCTGTCTCACTCCCTTCCAAACCACTGCTTCCCTTTCATGTCCCTCGACTCTTATAACTGCCATCTGGTTTCTGTACAAATTGTAAATAGCCCTTCGCTCCCTGTATTTTACTCTTGCCACCTTTAGAATCTGAAAGAGAGTATTCCAGTCAACATTGTCAAAAGCTTTCTCTAAGTCTACAAATGCTAGAAACACAGGTTTGCCTTTCCTTAATCTTTCTTGTAAAATAAGCCGTAAGGTCAGAATTGCCTCATGTGTTCCAGTATTTCTAAGGAATCCAAACTGATCTTCCCCGAGGTCGGCTTCTACTAGATTTCCATTCGTCTGTAAAGAATTCGTGTTAGTATTTTGCAGCTGTGGCTTATTAAACTGATAGTTCGGTAATTTTCACATCTGTCAACACCTGCTTTCTTTGGGATTGGAATTATTATATTCTTCTTGACGTCTTAGGGTATTTCGCCTGTCTCATATATCTTCGTCCCGAGATGGAAGAGTTTTGTCTGGACTGGCTCTCCCAAGGCCGTCAGTAGTTCTAATGAAGTGTTGTCTACTCCCAGGGCCTTGTTCCGACTCAGGTGTTTCAGTGCTCTGTCAGACTCTTCACGCAGTATCGTATCTCCCATTTCATCTCCATCTACATCCTCTTTCATTTCCATAATATTGTCCTCAAGTACATTGCCCTTGTATAATCCCTCTATATACTCCTTCCTCCTTTCTGCTTGCCCTTCTTCGCTTAGGACTGAGTTTCCATCTGAGCTCTTGATATTCATACAAGAGGTTCCCTTTTCTCCAAAGGTCTCTTTAATTTTCCTGTAGGCAGTATCTATCTTACCCCTAGTGAGATAATCCTCTAAATCCTTACGTTTGTCCTCTAGCTATTCCTGCTTAGCTATTTTGCACTTCATGTCGATCTCATTTTTGAGACGTTTGTATTCCTTTTTGGCTGCTTCATTTACTGCATTTTTCTATATTCTCCTATTAAGATGTTAACTGGACTAAATGGGCACAACGTGCCTGTCCAGAAAACAACACGACGAGTGGAAGAATTTCGGTTGGAACTTCTGGGAACGGAATGCTTTCGAAATGTGAAGGACAAACTTACCTGAACTGTTCAAGGATAGACGCCAGCTATGTGCTATCCGAGGTTCTGCAAGCACTATGCCCACTTTTGATCATGGGAGTAATGCCTCAAACTGTCTATGCTTTGAACGATTCCTAGGAAACCAGTAGCAGTTTCCGTAGCACAGCTGGAGGCTTCCTGTAATCTGTGGACCTTCAGATTGTTGATGAAACACAGAAACTGGATCGAGATTGAATGCAGCAGGTACCAAGACGAACTTTGCCCACCTGAGTAATGATTCAAACTGTCTATGCTTCGATCGAATCCTGGGAGACAGTGTAGTAGATTCTGACGCACAGCTGGAGGCTTCCTATAATCAGTCGACTTTCAGAGTGTTTATGAAACACAGAAAGTGGATCGGGATCGAATACAACAGGAACCATGCAAACTTTTGTACACGGGAGTAATGCCTCAAAATGTCTATGATTTGATCGATTCCTGGGAGACCAGCAGTAGCTTCCCAAGCACAGCTGGAGGATTCCTGTAATCGGTGGACCTTCAGAGTGTTGATGAAACACAGAGGTTGCTTTGGGATTGTATAAAACAGGCACCATGCCGACTTTGTATGTGCGAGTAATGCCTCAAATTGTCAATCATTCAATCGATTCCTAGAAGGCCAGTAGTAGATTTCGAAGCACAGCTGGAGGCTTCCTGTAATCTGTGGACCTTCGAAGTGTTGATGAAACAGAGAAATTGCATGTTGATTGAATACACTAGGCACCATGCCGACTTTTGTGCATGCAAGTAATGCCTCACACTCTCTGCGGTTTGATCGAATCCTGCGACACCAGTAGTATTTTCCCAAGCACAGCTGGAGGCTTCCAGTAATCTGTGGACCTGCAGAGCGTAGTTGAAACACAGAAATTGCATCGGGATTTACGAAAAAAGCATCATGCCGACTATTGTCCATGGGAATAATGCCTCAAACTGTCTATGCTTTGATCGTTTCCTGTGATACCACTAGTAGTTTACGAAGCACAGCTTGGGGTTCTTGTAATCAGTGGACCTTCAGTGTGTTGATGAAATACAGATATTTCTTCGGAATTGAATACAACAGACACCATGACGTTTTGTGTCCATGGGAGTAATGCCTCCAACTGTCTGTGCTTCGATCGATTCTTGGGAGAGCAGTAGTAGATTGCGATGCACAGCTGGAGGGTTCCTGTTATCTGTCAACATTCTGATTGTAGATGACATAACCTGCGTCGGGATTGAATACAACAGCAACATGACGACTTCCTTCCAGGGGAGTAATGTTTCAAATTGTCTGTTCTTTGATCGATTTCTGGGAGACCAGTAGTAGTTTCCGAAGCACAGCTCGAGGCTTCCTGTAATCAGTGGACCTCCAAGTATTGATGAAACACAGAAATTCCATCGGGATTAGATACAACAGGCACCATGCCGACTTCTGTAAATTGGAGAAGTGCCCAAAACTGTCTATGATTTGATCGATTCCTGGGGGACCACTAGTAAATTCCGAAGCACAGGTGGAGGTTTCCTGTAATCTGTCGACCATCAGAGTGTTGATGAAACACAAAAATTGCATCGGGATTGTATAAAACAGGCACCATGCCGACTTTGTCCATGGGTGTAATACCTCAAACTGTCTGTGCTTTGATCGATTCCTGGGAGACCTTTAATAGATTCCAAAGCACTGCAGGAGGCTTCCTGTAATATGGGGACCTTCAGAGTGTTGATGAAACACAAAGCGTGCGTCGGGATTGTATAAAACTTTCACCATAACGACTTTGTCCATGGAGTAATGCCTCAAACTGTCAGCGCTCTGATCGATTCCTGGAGACCTGTTGTAGTTTCCGAAGCACAGCTGGTGGCTTCGTGTAATATACAGACCTTCAGAGTGTTGATGAAACGCACAAATTGCATCGGGATTCTATAAAACAGGCACCATGCCAACTTTGTCCATTGGAGAAATGCCCCAAACTGTGTATGGTTTGATCGAAACCTGGGCGATCATTAGTAATTTCCGGAGCACAGCTGGAGGCTTCCTGTAATGTGGGGAACTTCACAGTATTGATGAAACACAGAAATTGCATCGAGACTGAATACAATAGCCACCATCCCGACTTTTGCCCATGTTAGTAATGTCTCAAAGTGTCTGTGCATTGATCGATTTCTGGGAGACCAGTAGTAGATTCCGATGCACAGCTGGAGGGTTCCTGTCATCTGTGGACATTCTGATTGTCGATGAAACACAGAAATTGGAATGGGATTGAATATAACAGGCACAATGCTGACTTTTGTCCATAAAAGTAATGCCTCAAACTTTCTATACTTTGTATTCAGTCTCGATTCAATTTCTGTGTTTTATCAATACTCTGAAGTTCCCCATATTACAGGAAGCCTCAAGCTGTGCTTCGGAAACTACTACTGGTCTCCCAGAAATCAATCAAAGCATAGACAGTTTGAGGCGTTACACCCATGGACCAAAGTCGGTATGGTGCATGTTGTATTCAATCCCATTGTAATTTCTGTGTTTCATCGACAATCAGAATGTACACAGATAACAGGAACCCAACAGCTGTGCATCGGAATCTACTACTGGTCTCCCAGGAATCGATCAAAACACACACACTTTGAGACATTAATCCCATGGACAAATGTCGGGGTGGTGCCTGTTGTATTTACTCCCGATGCAAATTCTGTTTTTCACCTACACTCTGAAGGTACACATACTACAGGAAGACTCCAGCTGTGCTTCAGAAGCTACTACTGGTCTCCCAGGAATCGATCAAAGCACAGACAGTTTGAGGCATTACCCCCATGTACAAAAGTAGGCATGGTGGCTGTTGTATTCAATCCTGAAGCAATTTCTGTATTTCATCAACATTCTGAAGGTCCACAGTTTACAGGAAGCCACCAGCTGTGCTTCGGAAACTACTACTGGTCACCCAGGAATCGATCAAAGCACAGACAGTTTGAGTAATTACTCCTACGGACAAAGTCGGCATGGTCCATATTTTATACAATCCCGATCCAATATCAATACTCTGAAGGTCCACAGATTACAGGAACCCTCCAGCTGTGCATCGAAAACTACTACTGGTCTCCCAGGAATCGATCAAAGCGTAGACAATTTGAAGCATTACTCCCATGGACAAAAGTCGGCATGGTGCCTGTTGTATTCAACATCGATGGAATTTCTGTGTTTCATCAACACTCTGAAGGTCCAAAGTTTACAGGTAGACTCCAGCTGGGCATCGGAATCTACTACTTTGTCTTCCAGGAATCGACCAAAGCATAGACAGTTTGGGGCATTATTCCCTTGCACAGAAGTCGGTATGAAGCCTGTTGTATTCAATCCCGATGAAATTATGTGTTTCATTAACACTCTAAAGGTCCAAAGACTACAAGAAGCCTCCAGTTGTGCATCTGAAACTACTACTGGACTCCAAGAATCGATCATAGCACAGGCAATTTGAGGCATTTCTCCCATGCCCAAAAGTCGTCTTGTTTCCTGTTGTATTCAATCCCGATGCAATTTCTGTATATCATCAACAATCTTAAGGTCCCCATATTACAGGAAGCCTCCAGCTGTGCTTCGGAAACTACTACTGGTCTCCCAGGAATCGATCAAAGCACAGAAAGCTTGAGGCATTACTCCCATGGACAAAAAGAAGCATGGTGCTTTTTGCATTCAATGTCGTTAAAATTTCTGTGTTTCATAAACACTCTGAAGGTCCACAGATTACAGGAAGTCTCCCGCTGTGCATGGGAAATTTCTACTGGTGTCCTAGGATTCGATCAAAGCCCAGAGAGTGTGAGGCATTACTACCACGGACAGAAGTCGGAATGGTGGCGGTTGTATTCAATCCCGATTCAATTTCTGTGTTTCTTCAACTCCCTGAAGGTCCACAGTTCACAGGAAGCCTCCAGCCATACATCGGAAACTATCTATTGTACTCCCAGGAATCGATCAAAGAATAGGCAGGTTGGAGCATTACTCCCATGGAGGAAAGTCGGCATGGTGCCTGTTATATTCAAACCCATTGCAACTTCTGTGTTTCATCGACAATCAGAATGTCCACAGATAACAGGAATTCTACGACTGGTCTTTCACGAGTCGATCAAAGCACAGACTGGTTGACGCTTTTCTCACAAGGACAAAAGTCGGCATTGTGCCTGTTGTATCTAATCCCGATGGAAAACTGTGTTTCATCAATACTCGGAGGGTGTTGTATTCAATCCCGAAGCAATTTCAGTATATCATCAGAACTCAGAAGGTACACAGATTACAGGAATACTCCAGTTGTGCATCGGAAACTACTACTGGTCTCCAGGAATCAATCATAGCACAGGCAATTTGAGACATTACTTCCATGGACAAAAGTCGTCATGGTGCATGTTGTATTCAATCCCGACGCAATTTCTGTATTTCATCAACACACCGTAGGTCCACAGATTACAAGGACCTCGAGCTGTGCTTCGGAAACTCTTAATGGTCTCGTAGGAATCGATCAAAGCACAGACTGTTTGGGGCATTACTCCCATGGACAAAAGTCGGCATTGTGCCTGTTGTATCTAATCCCGATGTAAGAATTTCCGATGCACAGTTGGAGGCTTCCTGTAAATTGTGGATCTCCAGAGAGTTTATGAAACACAGAAAGTGGATCGGGATTGAATACAGCAATAACCACGCGGAGTTTTGTCCACGGGAGTAGTGCATCAGACTGTCTATGCTTCGATCGATTCCTTTGAGACCAGGGGTAGCTACCGAAGCACAGCTGGAGGATTCCTGTAATCTGTGGACCTTCAGAATGTTGATGAAACACAAAATTGCATCGGGATTGTATAAAAAAATGCACCATGCCGACTTGTCCATGGTAGTAATGCCTCTAACTGTCTGTGCTTCGTTCAATTCCTGGGAGAAAAGCAGTAGTTCCCGAAGAACAGCCGGAGGGTTCCTGTTATCTGTAGACATTCTGGTTGTCGATGAAACACAGCAATTGAAATGGGATTGAATACAACAGGCAATATGCCGACTTTTGTTTATTGGAGTAATGCCTCAAATTGTATATGCATTGATCGATTCCTTGGAGACCACTAGTAGTTTACGAAGCACAGCTGGAAGTTCCTGTAATCTGGGGACTTTTGTGTGTTGATGAAATACAGAAATTGCGTCGGCATTGCTTACAACAGGCACCATTACAACTTTTGTCCATGGGAGCAATACCTCAAACTGTCTATGGTTAGAACGATTCCTGGGAAACCAGTAGTAATTTCCGTAGCACAGCTGGAGGTTTCCTGTAATTTGTGGACCCTCCAAGTATTGATGAAACACAGAAATTATATCGGGATCAGATACAACAGGCACAATGCCGACTTTTCTCCATGGGAATAATGCCCCAATCTGTCTATGACTTCATCGATCCCTGGGAGACCACTAAAGTATTCCGAAACACAGCTGGAGGCTTCCTGTAATCTGTGGACCTTCAGAGTGTTGATGAAACACAGAAATTGCTTCTGGATTGAAAAAACAGGTAACATGACGACTATGGTCCATGGGAGTAATGCCTCAACTTGTCTGTGCTTTGATCGATTCCTGATAGTCCAGTAGTAGTTTCCGTAGTACAGCTGGCGGTTTCCTTTAGTCTGTGCACCTTCTTCAGAGTGTTGATTAAACACAGAGAGTGTATTGGGATTGAATACAATACGTACCATGCCGCCTTTTGTCCCCACACTCTCTGCGCTTTGATCGAATCCTGGGAGACCAGTAGTATTTTCGAAAACAAAGCTGGAAGCTTCCAGTAATCTTGTGGACCTTCAGACTGTTGATGAAACACAGAAATTGCATCAGGATTTAATGCAAAAACCACCTTGCCGACTTTTGTAAATGGGAGTAATGCCTCAAACTGTCTATGCTTTGATCGATTCCTGGGAGACCAGTTGTAATTTCCAAAGCACAGCTGGAGGTTTCCTGTAATCTGTAGACCTTCAGAGTGTTGATGAAACACAGAAATTGCATCTGGTTTGAATACAACAGACACCACGCCGATTTTTGTCCATGGGAGTAATGCCCTAAACTGTCTGTGCTTTGTCCAATTCCTGGGAGACCAGTAGTAGATTGCGAAGTACAGCTGGAGGGTTCCTGTTATCTGATGATATTCTGATTGTCGATGGAACACAGAATCGGCGTATAGATTGAATACAAAAGCAACGTGACGACTTCCGTCCAGGAGAGTAATCTTTCAAATTGTCTGGTCTTTGATCGATTCCTTTGAGGCCAGTAGTAGTTTTCGAAGCACAGCTGGAGGCTTCCTGTAATCTGTGGACCTTCGGAGTGTTGATGAAACAGAAATTGCATCGGGATTGAATACAAAAGGCACCATACCGCCTTTTGTTCATGGAAGTAAAGCCTCACACTTTGTGCGCTTTGATCCAAACCTGGGAGACCAGTAGTATTTTCCTAAGCACTGCTGGTGGCTTCCTGTAATCTGTGGTCCTTCAGTGTGTTGATGAAATACAGAAATTTCGTAGGGATTAAATACAACAGGCACCATACCGACTTTTGTCCATGGAAGTAATGCCTCACATTCTCTGCGCTTTGATCGAATCCTGGGAGACCAGTAGTATTTTCCCAAACACAGCTAGTGGCATCCTGTAATCTGTGGTCCTTCAGTGTATTGATGAAATACAGAAATTTC
The DNA here is from genome assembly GCF_023897955.1 of Schistocerca gregaria. Lineage (NCBI taxonomy): Eukaryota > Metazoa > Arthropoda > Insecta > Orthoptera > Acrididae > Schistocerca > Schistocerca gregaria. The sequence goes on from NC_064927.1 coordinate 53,123,895, forward strand.
GTCGGGATTGAATGCAACAGGCACAATACCGACTTTGGTTCATGGGAGTAACGCCTCAAACTGTGTATGCTTGATCGATTCCTGGGAGACCAGTAGTAGTTTTCGAAACACAGCTGGAGGCTTCCTGTGGTATGTGGACCTTCAGAGTGTTGAAGAGACACAAAAATTTGATCTGGTTTGAATACAAAAGCCACCATGCCGACTTTTGTCCATGGGAGTAATGTCTCAAAGTGTCTGAGCTCTGTCCAATTCCTAGGAGACCAGGAGTAGATTGCGAAGCACAGCTGGAGGGTTCCTGTTATCTGTGTACATTCTGATTGTCGATGAAACACCGAAATTGCAATGGGATTGAATACAACATGCACCATACCGACTTTTGTCCATGGGAGTAATGCCTCAAACTGTCTGTGCTTTGATCGAATCCAGGGAGACCAGTAGAAGTTTCCGAAGCATAGGTGGGGGCTCCCTGTAATATGTAGACCTTCAGAGTGTTGATGAAACACCGAAATTTCAATGGAATTGAATACAACATGCACCATACCGGCTTTTGTCCAAGGGAGTAATGCCTCAAGCTGTCGATGGTTTGAACGATTCCTGGGACACCAGTGGTAGTTTCCGTAGCACAGCTGGAGGCTTTCTGTAATCTGTGGACTTTTAGAGTGTTGATTAAACACAGACAGTGGATCTGGATTGAATACAACAGGTACCATGCCGCCTTTTGTCCATGGTAGTAATGCCTCACACTCTCTACGCTTTGGCCGAATCCTGGGAGACCAGTAGCATTTTCGCAATCGCAGCTGGAGGCGACCAGTAATCGGTGGACCTTGAGAGTTTTGAAGAAACACAGAAATTGCATCGAGATTTAATCCAAAAAGCACCCTGCCGATTTTTCTCCATGGGAGATTTGCCTAAAACTGTCTATGCTTTGATCGTTTCCTGGGAGACCACTAGTAGTTTCCGAAGCACATCTGGACGTTCCTGTAATCTGTGGAACTTCAGTGTGTTGATGAAATACAGAAATTGCATCGGCATTGAATGCAAAAAGCACCATGACGACTTTTGTCCATGGGAGTAAAGCCTCAAATTGCCTGTGCTTTGATGGATTCCTGGGAGACCAGTAGCAGTTTCTGCAGCACAGCTGGAGGCTTCCTGTAATCTGTGGACCTTCAGAGTGTTAATTAAACACAGAAATTTCATCACGATTGAATACAACAGGCACCATACCGACTTTTGTCCATGGAAGTAATGCCTGAAACTGTCTATGATTTGATCGATTCCATTGAGACCAATAGTCGTTTCCGAAGCACAGCTGGAGGTTTCCTGTAATCTGTGGACCTTAGAATGTTGATGAAACACAGAAATTGCATCGGGTTTGCATAAAACTATCACCATGCCGACTTTGTCCATGGGAGTAATGCCTCAAACTGTCTGTGCTTTGATCAATTCCTGAGAGACAAGTAACAGTTTCCGAAGCACAGCTGGTGATTTCCTGTAATCCGTGATCCTTCAGAGTGTTGGTGAAACACAGAAATTGCATCTGGTATGAATACAGCAGCCACCATACCGACTTTTGTCCATGGGAGTAATGCCTCAAACTTTGATCGATTCCAGGGAGACCAGTTTTAGATTCCGATGCACAGCTGGAGGGTTCCTGTTATCTGTGGACATTCTGAATGTCGATGAAACGCAGAAATTGCTACGGGATAGAATACAACAGGCAACATGACAACTTCCGTCCAGGGGAGTAATGTTTCAAATTATCGGGTATTTGATCAATTCCTGGGAGACCAGTAGTAGTTTCCGAAGCACTGCTGGAGACTTCCTGTAATCTATAGACCTTCAGAGTGTTTTTGAAACACAGAAATTACATCTGGATTGAATACAACAGGAAACATGCCGTTTTTTGTCAATGGGAGTAATGCCTCATATTGTGTATGGTTGATAGATTCCTGGGAGACCAGAAGTAATTTCCGAAGCACAGCTGGTGGTTTCCTGTAATCTGTGGACCTTCAGAATGTTGATGATACACAGAGATCGCATCGGGATTGTATAAATCAGCCACCATGACAACTTTTGTCCATGTGAGTAATGCACCAAGCTCTCTGTGCTCTGATCAATTCCTGGGAGACCACTAGTAGTTTCCGAATCACAGCTGAAGGTTCCTGTTATCTGTGGACCTTCAGTGTGTTGAAGAAAGACAGAAATTCCATCGGAATTGAATTCAACAGGCAGCATGCCAACTTCAATTCATGGGAGTAATGCTTCAAACTGTCTGAGATTTGATCGATTCCTGGGAGACCAGTAGTATCTTCATAAGCACAGCTAGAGGCTTCCTGTAATCTGTGGAACTTCAGAGTGTTGATGAAACACACAAATTGCATCGGCATTGAATGCAAAAAGCACCATGCCGACTTTGGCGATGGGAGTAATGCCTCTAACTATCTGTGCTTTGTTCGACTCCTGGAGGCCAGTAGTAGATTCCGATGCACAGCTTGATGGTTCCTGTTGACTGTAGACGTTCTGATTGTCGATGAAACACAGAAATTGAAATGGGATTGAATACAACAGGAACTATGCCGACTTTCGTGAATAGCACTAATGCCTCAAACTGTCTATGCATTGATCGATTCCTCGGAGACCAATAGTAGTTTCCGAAGCACAGCTGGGGGTTTCCTGTAATCTGTGGACCTTAGAATGTTGAAGAAACACAAAAATTGTACAAAACTGACACAATTCCAACTTTGTGCATGAGAGAAATGAGTCAAATTGTCTGCGTTTTGATCGATTCCAGGGAGACCAGTAGCAGTTTCCGAAGCACAGCTGGAGGTTTCCTGTAATCTGTGCACCTTCAGAGTGTTGATGAAACACAGTAATTCCATAGGCATTGAATGCAAAAAGCACCATGCCGACTTTTGTCCGTGGGAGTAAAGAATCAAACTGTCCATGCTTTGATCGTTTCCTGGGAAACCACTAGTAGTTTCCGAAGCACAGCTGGAGGTTCCTGTGATATGGGGCCTCCAGAGTGTTGATGAAACACTAAAATTTCATCGGGATTGTATAAAACAGGCAGCATGTCGACTTCTGTTCATGGGAGTAATGCCTCAACCTGTCTGTGCTTTGATCGATTCCTGGGAGACCAGTAGTATCTTCCAAAGCACAACTGGAATCTACAAGTAATCTCTGGACCTTCAGAGTGTTGATGAAACACAGAAATTGCATCGGCATTGAATGCAAAAAGCACCATGCCTTCTTTTCTCCATGGGAGTAATGCCTCAAACTGTCCATGCTTTGATCGTTTCCTGGGAGACCACTAGTAGTTTCCGAATCACAGCTATAGGTTCCTGTAATCTGTGGAACTTCAGAGTGTTGATGAAAGACAGAAATTGCATCACGAATAAATACTACAGGCACCATACCGACTTTTGTTCATGGAAGTATTGCCTCATACTGTCTATGCTTTGATCGATTCCTAGGAGACCAGTAGTAGATTCCGATGCACAGCTGGAGGCCCCCAGTAATCCGTGGACCTTCAGAGTGTTTATGAAACGCAGAAAGCGTATCGGGATTAAATATAACAGGAACCAAGCCTTCTTTGTCTATTGGAGTAATGCCTCGAACTGTCTGTGCTTTCATTGATTCCTCGGAGACCAGTAGTAGTTTTCGATGCATAGCTGGATTCTTCCTGTGAGCTGTGGACCTTCCGAGTATTGATGAAATACAGAATTTCCATCGGGATTAGATAAAACAGGCACAATGCCGACTTTTGTCCATGGGAGTAATGCCTCAAAGTGTCTATGCTTTGTATGATTCCTGGGAGAACACTAGTAGTTTCCGAAGCACAGCTGAAGGCTTCCTATAATCTGTGGTACTTCAGAGAGTTGATGAAACACAAAATTTCATCAGGATTGTATAAAACAGGCTCCATGACGACTTTCTCCATGGGAGTTATGCCTCTAACTGTCTGTGCTTTGGTCGATTCGTGGAAGACCAGTAGTTGATTCCAATGCACAGCTGTTGGGTTCCTGTTATCTGTGTACATTCTCATTGTCGATGAAACACGGAAATTCCATCAGGATTAGATACAACAGGCACAATGCCGACCTTTGTCCACGGGAGTAATGCCTCAAAGTGTCTGTGCTTTGATGGATTCCTGGGAGACCAGTAGCAGTTTCCGAAGCACACCTGGAGGTATCCTGTAATCTGTGGACCTTCAGAGTGTTGATGAAACACAGAAATTACATGGGATTCAAAAGAACAGGCATCATACCGACTTCTATCCTAAGGAGTAATGCCCCAACCAGTCTATACTTAGATCTATTCCAGGGAGACCAGTAGTATTTCACCAAGCACAGCTGGAGGTTCCTGTAATCTTTAGACCTTCAGCTTGTTGATGAAATACATAAATTAAATCCGGTTTGAATCCAACAGGCACCAAGACGACTTTTGTCCATGGGAGTAATGACTCAAATTACCTGTGCTTTGATCGATTCCTAGGAGACCAGTTGTAGTTTCCGAGGCACAAATGGATGCTTCCTGTAATATGTGGACCTTCAGAGTGTTTATGAAACACAGAAATTGAATCTGGTTTCAATACAACAGGCACCATGACGACTTTGTCCATGGGAGTAATGCCTCAAACTGTCTGTGATTTGATCGATTCCTGGGAGACCAGTAGTAGTTTCCGAAGAACAGCTGGTGTTTCCTGTTATCTGTGGACCTTCCGAGTGTAGATGAAACACAGAAATTGCATCTGGTTTGAATACAACAGCCACCATGCCGACTTTTGTCCATGGGAGTAATGCCTCAAACTGGCTATGCTTTGATCGATTCCTGGGAGACAAGTAGTAGATTCCGATGCACAACTGTTGGGTTCCTGTTATCTGTATACATTCTCTTTGTCGATGAAACACAGAAATTTTATCGCGATTAGAGACAAATGGCACAATGCCGACTTATGTCCATGGGAGTAATGTCTCAAACTGTCTATGATTTGATCGATTCCTGGGAGACCAAAGCTAAAGCTAAAGCTCAGCTGGAGGCTTCATGTAATCTGTGGACCATCAGAGTGTTGATGAAGCACAAAAATTACATCAGGACTGAATACAACAAGCAACATACCGACTTTTGTCCATGGAAGTAATGCCTCAAACTGTCTATGCTTTGATCGATTCCTGGGAGACCAGTAAAAGTTTCCCATGCACAGATTGAGGCTTCCTGTAGTCTGTGGACCTTCACAGTCTTTATGAAAACCATAAAGTGGATCGATATTAAATACAACAGGCACCATCCCGATTTTTGTCCATGGGAGTAATATGTCATAGTGTCTGTGCTTTGATCGATTCCTACGAAACCTGTAGTAGATTCCGATGCACAGATGGAGGCTTCCTGTTATCTGTGGACATTCTGATTGTCGATGAAACACAGAATTTTCAACGGGATAGAATACAACAGGCAAGATGACAACATCCATCCAAGGGAGTAATGTTTCTAATTGTCGGGTATTTGATCGATTCCTGGGAGACCAGTAGTAGTTTCCGAAGAACAGATGGAGGCTTCCTGTAATCTTTGGACCTTCAGCGTGTTGATGAAACACAGAAATTGAATCGGAGTTAGATACATTAGGCACATTGTCGACTTTAGTCCATGCGAGTAAAACCTCAAATTGTGTTTTATTTGATCGATTCCTGGGAGACCACTAGTACTTGCCGAAGCACAGCTGAATGTTCCTGTAATCTGTGGGCATTCACTGTGTTGATGAAATAGAGAAACTGCGTCTGAATTGAATCAACAGGCACCATGACAACTTTTGTCCATGGGAGTAATACCTCAAATTGCCTGTGCTTTGATCGATTCCTGGGAGACCTGTAGTATCTTCCTAAGCACAGCTTTATACTTCCTGTAATCTGTGGACCTTCAGAGTCTTTATGAAACACATAAATTGGATCGTCATTGAATACAACAGGAACCACGCGGAGTTTTGTCCATGGGAGTAGTGCATCAATTTGTCTATGCTTCGATCGATTCCTTTGAGACCAGGAGTAGCTTCCGAAGCATAGCTGGAGAGTACCTGTAATCTGTGGACCTTCAGAGTGTTGATGAAACACAGAAACTGCATCGGTGTTAGATACAAGATGCACATTGCCGACTTTTGTCCATGAGAGTAAAACCTGAAATTGTCTGTTATTTGATCGACCCTGGGAGACCACTAGTAGTTTCCGAAGCACAGCTGAAGGTTCCTGTAATCTGTGGACCTTCAGTGTGTTGATGAAATAGAGAAACGCCGTCGGAATAGAATCAACAGGCACCATGACTACTTTTGTCCATGGGAGTAATACCTCAAATTGCCTGTGCTTTTATCTATTCCTGGGATACCAGTAGTATCTTCCTAAGCACAGCGTTATGCTTCCTATAATTTATAGACCTTCAGAGTGTTGATGAAACACAGAAATTGTATTGGCATTGAATGCAAAAAGTACCATGCTGACTTTTATCGATGGGAATAATGCCTCAAACTGTCTGATCTTTGATCGAATCCTGGGAGACTACTAGTAGTTTCCGAAGCACAGCTGAAGGTTCCTATAATCTGTGGACCTTCAGAGCGTTGATGAAATAGAGAAACTGCGTCGGAATTTAATCAATAGGCACCATGACGACTTTTGTCAATGGGAGTAATAGCTCAAATTGCCTGTGTTTGATCGATTCCTGGGAGACCAGTAGAAGTTTCGGAAGCACAGCTGAAGGTTCCTGTAATCTGTGGAACATCAGTGTGTTGATGAATAACATAAATTGCGTCAGGACTGAATACAAGAAGCACCATGGCGACTTTTGTCAATGGGAGTAAAGCCTCAAATTGCCTGTACTTTGATCGATTCCTGGGAGACCAGTAGTAGCTTCTGCAGCACAGCTGGAGACTTCCTGTAATCTGTGGACCTTCAGAGTGTTGATTAAACACAGAAATTACAGCACGATTGAATATAACATTCACCATACCGACTTTTGTTCATCGGCGTAATGCCTCAAACTGTCTATGATTTGATCGATTCCTTTGAGACCAATAGTAGTTTCAGAAGCACAGCTGGAGGTTTCCTGTAATCTGTGGACCTTAGAATGTTGAAGAAACACAAAAATTGTACAAAACTGACACAATTCTGACTTTGTGTATGAGAGTAATGAGTCAAACTGTCTGCGTTTTGATCGATTCCAGGGAGACCAGTAGATGTTTCCGAAGCACAGCTGGAGGTTCCTGTAATCTGTGGAACTTCAGTGTGTTGATGGAATACAGAAATTGCGTCGGGATTGAATACAAGAAGGACCATGACGACTTCTGTCCATGGGAGTAATAGCTCAAGTTGCCTGTGCTTGGATCGATTCCTGGGAGACCAGTAGCAGTTTCTGAAGCACAGCTGGAGGCTTCCTGTAATCTGTGCACCTTCAGAGTGTTGATGAAACACTGTAATTCCATAGGCATTAAATGCAAAAAGCACCATGCCGACTTTTGTCCATGGGAGTAATGAATCAATCTGTCCATGCTTTGATCGTTTCCTGGGAGACCACTAGTAGTTTCCGAGGCGCAGCTGGAGGTTCCTGTGATATGTGGACCTCCAGAGTGTTGATGAAACACAAAAATTTCAACGGGATTGTATAAAACAGGCAACATGCCGACTTTGTCCATGGAAGTAATGCCTCAAACTGTCTATGCTTTGTTCGTTTCATGAGATACCAGTAGTAGTCTCCGACGCACAGCTGGAGGCTTCCTGTAATCTGTGGACCTTCAGAGTGTTAATGAAACACAAAAATTTCATCGGGATTGAATTCAACAGGCAGCATGCCGACTTATGTTCATGGGAGTAATGCCTCAAACTGTCTGTGCTTTGGCGATTTCTGGGAGACCAGTAGTATCTTCCAAAGCACAACTGGAATCTACAAGTAATCTGGACCTTCAGAGTGTTGATGAAACACAGAAATTGCATCGGCATTGAACGCAAAAAGCACCATGCCTTCTTTTGTCCATGGGAGTAATGCCTCAAACTGTCCATGCTTTGATCGTTTCCTGGGAGACCACTAGTAGTTTCCGAATCACAGCTATAGTTTCCTGTAATCTGTGGAACTTCAGAGTGTTGATGAAACACAGAAATTGCATCGGGGTTAGATACAATAAGCACATTGCAGACTTTTGTACATTGGAGTAAAACCTCGAATTGTCTATTCTTTGATCGAATCCTGGGTGACCACTAGTAGTTTCCGAAGCAGAGCTGAAGGATCCTGTAATCTATGGACCCTCAGTGTGTTTATGAAATAGAGAAACAGCGTCGAAATTGATACAACAGGCACCATGACGAATTTTGTCCATGGGAGCAATAACTCAAACTGCCTGTGCTTTCATCGATTCCTGGGAGATCAGTAGTAGTTTACAAAGCACAGCTGGAGGTCCCTGTATTCTGTGGAACTTCAGTGTGTAGATGAAATACAGAAATTGCGTCGGGATTGAATACAAGAAGCACCATGACGGCCTTTGTCCAAGGAAGAAAAGGCTCAAATTGCTTGTCCTTTGATCGATTCCTGGGAGACCAGTTGTAGTTTCTGATTCACGGCTGGATGCTTCCTGTAATCTGTGGGCCTTCAGAGTGTTGATTAAACACAGAAATTACATCACGAATAAATACTACGGGCACCATACCGACGTTTGTTCATGGAAGTATTGCCTCATACTGTCTATGATTTGATCGATTCCTAGGATACCAGTAGTAGATTCCGATGCACAGCTGGGGGTCCCCAGTAATCTGTGGACCTTCAGAGTGTTTATGAAACACAGAAAGCGGATCGGGATTAAATATAACAGGACCCAAGCCTTCTTTGTCTGTTGGAGTAATGCCTCGAACTGTCTGTGCTTTCATTGATTCCTCGGAGACCAGTAGTAGTTTTCGATGCACAGCTGGATTCTTCCTGTGAGCTGTGGACCTTCCGAGTATTGATGAAATACAGAATTTCCATCGGGATTAGATAAAACAGGCACAATGCCGACTTTTGTCCATGGGAGTAATGCCTTAAAGTGTCTATGCTTTGTATGATTCCTGGGAGAACACTAGTAGTTTCCGAAGCACAGCTGAAGGCTTCCTGTAATCTGTGGTACTTCAGAGAGTTGATGAAACACAAAATTTCATCAGGATTGTATAAAACAGGCTCCATGACGACTTTCTCCATGGGAGTTATGCCTCTAACTGTCTGTGCTTTGGTCGATTCGTGGAAGACCAGTAGTTGATTCCAATGCACAGCTGTTGGGTTCCTGTTATCTGTGTACATTCTCATTGTCGATGAAACACAGAAATTCCATCAGGATTAGATACAACTGGCACAATGCCGACCTTTGTCCACGGGAGTAATGCCTCAAAGTGTCTGTGCTTTGATGGATTCCTGGGAGACCAGTACTAGTTTCCGAAGCACACCTGGAGGTATCCTGTATTCTGTGGACCTTCAGAGTGTTGATGAAACACAGAAATTACATCGGGATTCAAAAGAACAGGCTTCATACCGACTTCTATCCAAAGGAGTAATGCCCCAACCTGTCTATACTTTGATCGATTCCAGGGAGACCAGTAGTAGTTTCCGATGTAAGGCTGGAGGCTTCCTGTGAATTGTGGACCTTCAGGGTGTTGAAGAAAAACAGAAATTGAATCGGAATTGTATACAACGGGCACGATGCCGACTTTTGTCCATGGAAGTAATCCCTCTCACTCTCTGGGCTTTGATCGATTCCTGGAAGACCAGTAGTATTTCACCAAGCACAGCTGGAGGTTCCTGTAATCTTTAGACCTTCAGTTTGTTGATGAAATACATAAATTAAATCCGGTTTGAATCCAACAGGCACCAAGACGACTTTTGTCCATGGGAGTAATGCCTCAAATTACCTGTGCTTTGATCGATTCCTAGGAGACCAGTTGTAGTTTCCGAGGCACAAATGGATGCTTCCTCTAATATGTGGACCTTCAGAGTGTTTATGAAACACAGAAATAGAATCGGGTTTCAATACAACAGGCACCATGCCGACTTTGTCCATGGGAGTAATGCCTCAAACTGTCTCTGAATTGATCGATTCCTGGGAGACAAGTAGTAGATTCCGATGCACAACTGTTGGGTTCCTGTTATCTGTATACATTCTCTTTGTCGATGAAACACAGAAATTTTATCGCGATTAGAGACAAATGGCACAATGCCGACTTATGTCCATGGGAGTAATGTCTCAAACTGTCTATGATTTGATCGATTCCTGGGAGACCACTAGTAGTTTCTAAAGCTCAGCTGGAGGCTTCATGTAATCTGTGGACCATCAGAGTGTTGATGAAGCACAAAAATTACATCAGGACTGAATACAACAAGCAACATACCGACTTTTGTCCATGGAAGTAATGCCTCAAACTGTCTATGCTTTGATCGATTCCTGGAAGACCAGTAAAAGTTTCCCATGCACAGATTGAGGCTTCCTGTAGTCTGTGGACCTTCACAGTCTTTATGAAAACCATAAAGTGGATCGATATTAAATACAACAGTCACCATCCCGATTTTTGTCCATGGGAGTAATATGTCATAGTGTCTGTGCTTTGATCGATTCCTAAGAAACCTGTAGTAGATTCCGATGCACAGATGGAGGCTTCCTGTTATCTGTGGACATTCTGATTGTCGATGAAACACAGAATTTTCAACGGGATAGAATACAACAGGCAAGATGACAACATCCATCCAAGGGAGTAATGTTTCTAATTGTCGGGTATTTGATCGATTCCTGGGAGACCAGTAGTAGTTTCCGAAGAACAGATGGAGGCTTCCTGTAATCTTTGGACCTTCAGCGTGTTGATGAAACACAGAAATTGAATCGGAGATAGATACATTAGGCACATTGTCGACTTTAGTCCATGCGAGTAAAACCTCAAATTGTGTTTTATTTGATCGATTCCTGGGAGACCACTAGTACTTGCCGAAGCACAGCTGAATGTTCCTGTAATCTGTGGGCCTTCACTGTGTTGATGAAATAGAGAAACTGCATCGGAATTGAATCAACAGGCACCATTACAACTTTTGTCCATGGGAGTAATACCTCAAATTGCCTGTGCTTTGATCGATTCCTGGGAGACCTCTAGTATCTTCCTAAGCACAGCTTTATACTTCCAGTAGTCTGTGGACCTTCAGAGTCTTTATGAAACACATAAGTTGGATCGTCATTGAATACAACAGGAACCATGCGGAGTTTTGTCCATGGGAGTAGTGCATCAATTTGTCTATGCTTCGATCGATTCCTTTGATACCAGGAGTAGCTTCCGAAGCACAGCTGGAGAGTACCTGTAATCTGTGGACCTTCATAGTGTTGATGAAACACAAAAATTGCATCTGGATTCTATGAAAGTGGCACCATGGCGACTTTGTCCAAGGGAGTAATGCCTTAAGCTCTCTGAGCTTTGATCTATTCCTGGGAGACCAGTACTAGTTTCCAAAGCACAGATGGAGGTTTTCTGTAATCTGAGGACCTTCAGAGTGTTTATGAAACTCAGAAATTGCTTCGGGATTGAATACACCAGGCACTATGCCGATTTATGTCCATGGGAGTAATGCCTCAAAGTGTCTATGCTTTGAGCGATTCCTGGGAGACCAGTAGTAGTTTTCGATGCACACCTGTATTCTTCCTGTAATGTGCTGACTTTCAGAGTGTTCATGAAACACAGAAAGTAAATCGAGATTGAATACAACAGGAACCATGAGGAGTTTTGTCTATGGGAGTAACGCCTAAAACTGTCTATGCTTTTATCGAGTCCTGGGAGACAACTAGTAGGTTCCGAAGCACAGATTGTGGCTTCCTGTAATCTCTGGACCTTCATAGTCTTTATGAAATACAGAAATTGCATCGGGATTGAATACAACAGGCACCATGACGACTTTTGTCCATGGGAGTAGTAACTCATTCTCTCTCTGAGTTAATCGAATCCTGGGAGACCAGTAAGAGTTTCCGATGCACAGCTGGAAGCTTCCTGCAATCTGTGGACCATCAGAGTATTGATGAAACACAGAAATTCCATCGGGATTAGATACAACAGGCACAATGCCGACCTTTCTCCACAGGAGTAATGCCTCAAACTGTCTGTGCTTTGATCGATTCCTGGGAGACCAGTAGTAGTTTCCGAAGCACAACTGGAGGCTTCCTGTAATCTGTGAACCTTCAGAGTGTTGATGAAAAAAAAAATACATCGGGATTGAATACAACAGGCATCATACCGACTTCTGTCCAAGGAAGTAATGCCCCAAACTGCCTTTACGTTAATCGATTCCAGGGAGACCGGTAGTAGTTTCCGATCCAGAGCTGGAGTCTCCTGTAATCTGCGGAACTTCAGAGTGTTGATGAAACACAGAAATTGCATAGGGATTGAATACAACAGGCACGATTCCGACTTTTGTCCATGGGAGAAATGCTTCATATTCTCTATGCTTTGATCGATGCCTGGGAGTCTGGTAGTAGTTTCCGATGTACGGATGGAGACTTCTTGTGAATTGTGGACCTTCAGGGTGTTTAAGAAACACAGAAATTGCATCAGGATTGAATACAACAGGCACGATGCCAACTTTTGTCCATGGAAGTAATCCCTCTCATTCTCTGTGCTTTGATCGATTCCTGGGAGACCAGTAGCATTTTAACAAGCACAGTTGGAAATTCCTGTAATCTTTGGACCTTCAGTTTGTTGATGAAATACAGAAATTACGTCGGGTTTGTATCCAACAGTCACTAAGACCACTATTGTCCATGGGAGTAATGCCTCAATTTGCCTGAGCTTTGATCGATTCCTAGGAGACCAGTTGTAGTTTCCGAGGCACAAATGGATGCTTCCTGTAATATGTGGACCTTCAGAGTGTTTATGAAACACAGAAATAGAATCGGGTTTCAATACAACAGGCACCATGCCGACTTTGTCCATGGGAGTAATGCCTCAAACTGTCTCTGAATTGATCGATTCCTGGGAGACAAGTAGTAGATTCCGATGCACAACTGTTGGGTTCCTGTTATCTGTATACATTCTCTTTGTCGATGAAACACAGAAATTTTATCGCGATTAGAGACAAATGGCACAATGCCGACTTATGTCCATGGGAGTAATGTCTCAAACTGTCTATGATTTGATCGATTCCTGGGAGACCACTAGTAGTTTCTAAAGCTCAGCTGGAGGCTTCATGTAATCTGTGGACCATCAGAGTGTTGATGAAGCACAAAAATTACATCAGGACTGAATACAACAAGCAACATACCGACTTTTGTCCATGGAAGTAATGCCTCAAACTGTCTATGCTTTGATCGATTCCTGGAAGACCAGTAAAAGTTTCCCATGCACAGATTGAGGCTTCCTGTAGTCTGTGGACCTTCACAGTCTTTATGAAAACCATAAAGTGGATCGATATTAAATACAACAGTCACCATCCCGATTTTTGTCCATGGGAGTAATATGTCATAGTGTCTGTGCTTTGATCGATTCCTAAGAAACCTGTAGTAGATTCCGATGCACAGATGGAGGCTTCCTGTTATCTGTGGACATTCTGATTGTCGATGAAACACAGAATTTTCAACGGGATAGAATACAACAGGCAAGATGACAACATCCATCCAAGGGAGTAATGTTTCTAATTGTCGGGTATTTGATCGATTCCTGGGAGACCAGTAGTAGTTTCCGAAGAACAGATGGAGGCTTCCTGTAATCTTTGGACCTTCAGCGTGTTGATGAAACACAGAAATTGAATCGGAGATAGATACATTAGGCACATTGTCGACTTTAGTCCATGCGAGTAAAACCTCAAATTGTGTTTTATTTGATCGATTCCTGGGAGACCACTAGTACTTGCCGAAGCACAGCTGAATGTTCCTGTAATCTGTGGGCCTTCACTGTGTTGATGAAATAGAGAAACTGCATCGGAATTGAATCAACAGGCACCATTACAACTTTTGTCCATGGGAGTAATACCTCAAATTGCCTGTGCTTTGATCGATTCCTGGGAGACCTCTAGTATCTTCCTAAGCACAGCTTTATACTTCCAGTAGTCTGTGGACCTTCAGAGTCTTTATGAAACACATAAATTGGATCGTCATTGAATACAACAGGAACCATGCGGAGTTTTGTCCATGGGAGTAGTGCATCAATTTGTCTATGCTTCGATCGATTCCTTTGATACCAGGAGTAGCTTCCGAAGCACAGCTGGAGAGTACCTGTAATCTGTGGACCTTCATAGTGTTGATGAAACACAAAAATTGCATCTGGATTCTATGAAAGTGGCACCATGGCGACTTTGTCCAAGGGAGTAATGCCTTAAGCTCTCTGAGCTTTGATCTATTCCTGGGAGACCAGTACTAGTTTCCAAAGCACAGATGGAGGTTTTCTGTAATCTGAGGACCTTCAGAGTGTTTATGAAACTCAGAAATTGCTTCGGGATTGAATACACCAGGCACTATGCCGATTTATGTCCATGGGAGTAATGCCTCAAAGTGTCTATGCTTTGAGCGATTCCTGGGAGACCAGTAGTAGTTTTCGATGCACACCTGTATTCTTCCTGTAATGTGCTGACTTTCAGAGTGTTCATGAAACACAGAAAGTAAATCGAGATTGAATACAACAGGAACCATGAGGAGTTTTGTCTATGGGAGTAACGCCTAAAACTGTCTATGCTTTTATCGAGTCCTGGGAGACAACTAGTAGGTTCCGAAGCACAGATTGTGGCTTCCTGTAATCTCTGGACCTTCATAGTCTTTATGAAATACAGAAATTGCATCGGGATTGAATACAACAGGCACCATGACGACTTTTGTCCATGGGAGTAGTAACTCATTCTCTCTCTGAGTTAATCGAATCCTGGGAGACCAGTAAGAGTTTCCGATGCACAGCTGGAAGCTTCCTGCAATCTGTGGACCATCAGAGTATTGATGAAACACAGAAATTCCATCGGGATTAGATACAACAGGCACAATGCCGACCTTTCTCCACAGGAGTAATGCCTCAAACTGTCTGTGCTTTGATCGATTCCTGGGAGACCAGTAGTAGTTTCCGAAGCACAACTGGAGGCTTCCTGTAATCTGTGAACCTTCAGAGTGTTGATGAAAAAAAAAATACATCGGGATTGAATACAACAGGCATCATACCGACTTCTGTCCAAGGAAGTAATGCCCCAAACTGCCTTTACGTTAATCGATTCCAGGGAGACCGGTAGTAGTTTCCGATCCAGAGCTGGAGTCTCCTGTAATCTGCGGAACTTCAGAGTGTTGATGAAACACAGAAATTGCATAGGGATTGAATACAACAGGCACGATTCCGACTTTTGTCCATGGGAGAAATGCTTCATATTCTCTATGCTTTGATCGATGCCTGGGAGTCTAGTAGTAGTTTCCGATGTACGGATGGAGACTTCTTGTGAATTGTGGACCTTCAGGGTGTTTAAGAAACACAGAAATTGCATCAGGATTGAATACAACAGGCACGATGCCAACTTTTGTCCATGGAAGTAATCCCTCTCATTCTCTGTGCTTTGATCGATTCCTGGGAGACCAGTAGCATTTTAACAAGCACAGTTGGAAATTCCTGTAATCTTTGGACCTTCAGTTTGTTGATGAAATACAGAAATTACGTCGGGTTTGTATCCAACAGTCACTAAGACCACTATTGTCCATGGGAGTAATGCCTCAATTTGCCTGAGCTTTGATCGATTCCTAGGAGACCAGTACTAGTTTCCGAGGCACGAATGGAGGATTCCTGTAATCCGTGGACCTTCAGAGTGTTTATGAATAACAGAAATTGAAATGGGTTTCAATACAACAGGCACCATGCCCACTTTGTCCATGGGAGTAATGCCTCAAACTGTCTATGTTTTGATCGATTCCTGGGGGACCTCTAGTAGTTTCTGAAGCTCAGCTGGAGGCTTCCTGTAATCTGTGGACCATCAGAGTGTTGATGAAGCACAAAAATTACATCAGGATTGAATACAACAGGCACCATACCGACTTTTGTCCATGGAAGTAATGAATCAAACTGTCTATGCTTTGATCGATTCCTGGGAGACCAGTAAAATTTCCCGATGCACGGCTTGAGGCTTCCTGTAGTTGTGGACCTTCAGAGTCTTTATGAAACACAGAAAGTAGATCGAGATTGAATAAAACAGGCACCATGCCGACTTAGTCCATGGGAGTAATGCCTTAAACTGTTTGAACTTTGTTTGATTCCTGAGAAACCACTAGTAGTTTATCTGCACAGCTGGAGGCTCCCTGTAATCTGTGAGCCTTCAGAGTGCATATGAAATACAGAAAGTGGATCGGGATTGAATACAAGAGGAACCATGCCGTTTTTTGTCCATGGGAGTAATGCCTCAAACTGTCTGCGTTTTGATTGATTCCTGGGAGACCAGTAGTAGTTTCCGAAGCACAGCATGTCGCTTTCTGTAATCTGTGGACCTTCAGAATGTTGATGAAACACAGAAATATGAACGGGATAGAATACAAAAGGCAACATGACGACTTCCGTTAAGGGTAGTATTGTTTTAAATTATCTGGCCTTTGATCGATTCCCGTGAGACCAGTAGCAGTTTCCGAAGCACAGCTGGAGGTTTTCCGTAATCTGAGGATCCTTAGTGTGTTTATGAAACTCAGAAATGGCATCGGGATAGAATACACCAGCGCTTTGCCGATATTTGTCCATGCGAGTAATGCCTCAAACTGTCTATGCTTTGATCTATTCCTGGGAGATCAGTAGTAGCTTCCGAAGCACAGATGGAGAATCCCAGTAATCTGTGGACCTTCAAAGTGTTGATGCAACATAGAAATTGCATCGGGACTGAATACAACAGGCACCATGCCGACATTTGTCCATGGGAGTAATGCATCACACTGTCTGTGTTATGATCGTTGTTGGGAGACCAGTAGTAGATTACGATACACAGCTGGAGGGGTCTTGTTATCTGTGAACGTTCTTATAGTCGATGAAACACAGAAATTTCAACGGGATAGAATACAACATGCAACATGACGACTCCCGTTAAGGGGAGTATTGTTTCAAATTGTCTGGACTTTGATCGAATCCTGGGAGACCAGTAGTAGTTTCCGAAGCACAGCTGGGAGATTCCTGTAATCTGTTTACCTTCAGAGTGTTGATGAACTCGGAAATTGCATCAAGATTGAATACAACAGGCATTATGCCGACTTTTGTCCATGGGAGTAATGTCTGAAACTGTCTATCCTTTGAGCGCTTCCTGGGAAACCAGAAGTAGTTTCCGTAGCAAAGCTACAGGCTTCCTGTAATCTGTGGACCTTCAGAGTGTTGATGAAACACAGAAAGTGGATCGGGATTGAATTCAACAGGTACCATGCCGACCTTTAACCACTTGAGTAATTCCTCAAACTGACTATGCTTTGATCGATTCCTGGGAGACCAGTAGTGGTTTTCGATGCACAGCTGGATTCTCCCTGTATTCTGAGGTCCTTCAGAGTGTTGATGATTAACAGAAAGTGGTTCGAGATCGAATACAATAGGAACCAAACGGAGTTTTGTCCATGGGAGTAATGCCTCAAACTGTCTATGCTTTGATCGATTCCTGGGAGACTATTAGTAGGTTCCGAAGCAGAGCTGGTGTCTTCCTGTAATCTGTGGACCATCAGTGTGTTGATGCAATACAGAAATTGTGTCTGGATGGAATAAACAGGCACGATGGCGACTTTTGTCCATGGGAGTAATGCCTCAAATTGCCTGTGCTTTTATCGATTCCTTGGAGAAAAGTAGTAGTTTCCGAAGCACAACTGGAGGCATCCGTTAATATGTGGACCTTCAGAGTGTTGATGAAACACAGAAATTGCATGGGGAATTGAATACAACAGCTACCATGCCGACTTTTGTCCATGGGAGTAATGCCTCAAACTGTGTATGCTCTGATCGATTAGTATGAAAGTAGTAGTAGTTTCCGTAGCACAACTAGTGGCTTATTATAATCTGAGGACTTTCAGAGTGTTGATGAAACACAGAAAGGGATCAGGGTTGAATACAACAGGCATCATACCGACCATTGTCCACGGGAGAAATATCTCAAAGTCTCTGTGCTTTGATCGATTCCTAAGAAACCTGTAGTAGATTCCGATGCACAGATGGAGGCTTCCTGTTATCTGTGGACATTCTGATTGTCGATGAAACACAGAATTTTCAACGGGATAGAATACAACAGGCAAGATGACAACATCCATCCAAGGGAGTAATGTTTCTAATTGTCGGGTATTTGATCGATTCCTGGGAGACCAGTAGTAGTTTCCGAAGAACAGATGGAGGCTTCCTGTAATCTTTGGACCTTCAGCGTGTTGATGAAACACAGAAATTGAATCGGAGATAGATACATTAGGCACATTGTCGACTTTAGTCCATGCGAGTAAAACCTCAAATTGTGTTTTATTTGATCGATTCCTGGGAGACCACTAGTACTTGCCGAAGCACAGCTGAATGTTCCTGTAATCTGTGGGCCTTCACTGTGTTGATGAAATAGAGAAACTGCATCGGAATTGAATCAACAGGCACCATTACAACTTTTGTCCATGGGAGTAATACCTCAAATTGCCTTTGCTTTGATCGATTCCTGGGAGACCTGTAATATCTTCCTAAGCACAGCTTTATACTTCCTGTAGTCTGTGGACCTTCAGAGTCTTTATGAAACACATAAATTGGATCGTCATTGAATACAACAGGAACCATGCGGAGTTTTGTCCATGGGAGTAGTGCATCAATTTGTCTATGCTTCGATCGATTCCTTTGAGACCAGGAGTAGCTTCCGAAGCATAGCTGGAGAGTACCTGTAATCTGTGGACCTTCATAGTGTTGATGAAACACAAAAATTGCATCTGGATTCTATGAAAGTGGCACCATGGCGACTTTGTCCAAGGGAGTAATGCCTTAAGCTCTCTGAGCTTTGATCTATTCCTGGGAGACCAGTACTAGTTTCCAAAGCACAGATGGAGGTTTTCTGTAATCTGAGGACCTTCAGAGTGTTTATGAAACTCAGAAATTGCTTCGGGATTGAATACACCAGGCACTATGCCGATTTATGTCCATGGGAGTAATGCCTCAAAGTGTCTATGCTTTGAGCGATTCCTGGGAGACCAGTAGTAGTTTTCGATGCACACCTGTATTCTTCCTGTAATGTGCTGACTTTCAGAGTGTTCATGAAACACAGAAAGTAAATCGAGATTGAATACAACAGGAACCATGAGGAGTTTTGTCTATGGGAGTAACGCCTAAAACTGTCTGTGCTTTTATCGAGTCCTGGGAGACAACTAGTGGGTTCCGAAGCACAGCTTGTGGCTTCCTGTAATCTCTGGACCTTCATAGTCTTTATGAAATACAGAAATTGCATCGGGATTGAATACAACAGGCACCATGACGACTTTTGTCCATGGGAGTAGTAACTCATTCTCTCTCTGAGTTAATCGAATCCTGGGAGACCAGTAAGAGTTTCCGATGCACAGCTGGAAGCTTCCTGCAATCTGTGGACCATCAGAGTATTGATGAAACACAGAAATTCCATCGGGATTAGATACAACAGGCACAATGCCTACCCTTCTCCACAGGAGTAATGCCTCAAACTGTCTGTGCTTTGATCGATTCCTGGGAGACCAGTAGTAGTTTCCGAAGCACAACTGGAGGCTTCCTGTAATCTGTGAACCTTCAGAGTGTTGAAGAAAAAAAAAATACATCGGGATTCAATACAACAGGCATCATACCGACTTCTGTCCAAGGAAGTAATGCCCCAAACTGCCTTTACGTTAATCGATTCCAGGGAGACCGGTAGTAGTTTCCGATCCAGAGCTGGAGTCTCCTGTAATCTGCGGAACTTCAGAGTGTTGATGAAACACAGAAATTGCATAGGGATTGAATACAACAGGCACGATTCCGACTTTTGTCCATGGGAGAAATGCTTCATATTCTCTATGCTTTGATCAATGCCTGGGAGTCTAGTAGTAGTTTCCGATGTACGGATGGAGACTTCTTGTGAATTGTGGACCTTCAGGGTGTTTAAGAAACACAGAAATTGCATCAGGATTGAATACAACAGGCACGATGCCAACTTTTGTCCATGGAAGTAATCCCTCTCATTCTCTGTGCTTTGATCGATTCCTGGGAGACCAGTAGCATTTTAACAAGCACAGTTGGAAATTCCTGTAATCTTTGGACCTTCAGTTTGTTGATGAAATACAGAAATTACGTCGGCTTTGTATCCAACAGTCACTAAGACCACTATTGTCCATGGGAGTGATGCCTCAATTTGCCTGAGCTTTGATCGATTCCTAGGAGACCAGTACTAGTTTCCGAGGCACGAATGGAGGATTCCTGTAATCCGTGGACCTTCAGAGTGATTATGAATAACAGAAATTGAAATGGGTTTCAATACAACAGGCACCATGCCCACTTTGTCCATGGGAGTAATGCCTCAAACTGTCTATGTTTTGATCGATTCCTGGGGGACCACTAGTAGTTTCTGAAGCTCAGATGGACGCTTCCTGTAATCTGTGGACCATCAGAGTGTTGATGAAGCACAAAAATTACATCAGGATTGAATACAACAGGCACCATACCGACTTTTGTCCATGGAAGTAATGAATCAAACTGTCTATGCTTTGATCGATTCCTGGGAGACCAGTAAAATTTCCCGATGCACGGCTTGAGGCTTCCTGTAGTTGTGGACCTTCAGAGTCTTTATGAAACACAGAAAGTGGATCGTGATTGAATAAAACAGGCACCATGCCGACTTAGTCCATCTGAGTAATGCCTTAAACTGTTTGAACTTTGTTTGATTCCTGAGAAACCACTAGTAGTTTATCTGCACAGCTGGAGGCTCCCTGTAATCTGTGGGCCTTCAGAGTGCATATGAAATACAGAAAGTGGATCGGGATTGAATACAAGAGGAACCATGCCGTTTTTTGTCCATGGGAGTAATGCCTCAAACTGTCTGCGTTTTGATTGATTCCTGGGAGACCAGTAGTAGTTTCCGAAGCACAGCATGTCGCTTTCTGTAATCTGTGGACCTTCAGAATGTTGATGAAACACAGAAATATGAACGGGATAGAATACAAAAGGCAACATGACGACTTCCGTTAAGGGTAGTATTGTTTTAAATTGTCTGGCCTTTGATCGATTCCCGTGAGACCAGTAGTAGTTTCCGAAGCACAGCTGGAGGTTTTCCGTAATCTGAGGATCCTTAGTGTGTTTATGAAACTCAGAAATGGCATCGGGATAGAATACACCAGCGCTTTGCCGATATTTGTCCATGCGAGTAATGCCTCAAACTGTCTATGCTTTGATCTATTCCTGGGAGATCAGTAGTAGCTTCCGAAGCACAGATGGAGAATCCCAGTAATCTGTGGACCTTCAAAGTGTTGATGCAACATAGAAATTGCATCGGGACTGAATACAACAGGCACCATGCCGACATTTGTCCATGGGAGTAATGCATCACACTGTCTGTGTTATGATCGTTGTTGGGAGACCAGTAGTAGATTACGATACACAGCTGGAGGGGTCTTGTTATCTGTGAACATTCTTATAGTCGATGAAACACAGAAATTTCAACGGGATAGAATACAACATGCAACATGACGACTCCCGTTAAGGGGAGTATTGTTTCAAATTGTCTGGACTTTGATCGAATCCTGGGAGACCAGTAGTAGTTTCCGAAGCACAGCTGGGAGATTCCTGTAATCTGTTTACCTTCAGAGTGTTGATGAACTCGGAAATTGCATCAAGATTGAATACAACAGGCATTATGCCGACTTTTGTCCATGGGAGTAATGTCTGAAACTGTCTATCCTTTGAGCGCTTCCTGGGAAACCAGAAGTAGTTTCCGTAGCAAAGCTACAGGCTTCCTGTAATCTGTGGACCTTCAGAGTGTTGATGAAACACAGAAAGTGGATCGGGATTGAATTCAACAGGTACCATGCCGACCTTTAACCACTTGAGTAATTCCTCAAACTGACTATGCTTTGATCGATTCCTGGGAGACCAGTAGTGGTTTTCGATGCACAGCTGGATTCTCCCTGTATTCTGAGGTCCTTCAGAGTGTTGATGATTAACAGAAAGTGGTTCGAGATCGAATACAATAGGAACCAAACGGAGTTTTGTCCATGGGAGTAATGCCTCAAACTGTCTACGCTTTGATCGATTCCTGGGAGACAATTAGTAGGTTCCGAAGCAGAGCTGGTGTCTTCCTGTAATCTGTGGACCATCAGTGTGTTGATGCAATACAGAAATTGTGTCTGGATGGAATAAACAGGCACGATGGCGACTTTTGTCCATGGGAGTAATGCCTCAAATTGCCTGTGCTTTTATCGATTCCTTGGAGAAAAGTAGTAGTTTCCGAAGCACAACTGGAGGCATCCGTTAATATGTGGACCTTCAGAGTGTTGATGAAACACAGAAATTGCATGGGGAATTGAATACAACAGCTACCATGCCGACTTTTGTCCATGGGAGTAATGCCTCAAACTGTGTATGCTCTGATCGATTAGTATGAAAGCAGTAGTAGTTTCCGTAGCACAACTAGTGGCTTATTATAATCTGAGGACTTTCAGAGTGTTGATGAAACACAGAAAGGGATCAGGGTTGAATACAACAGGCATCATACCGACCATTGTCCACGGGAGAAATATCTCAAAGTCTCTGTGCTTTGATCGATTCCTAAGAAACCTGTAGTAGATTCCGATGCACAGATGGAGGCTTCCTGTTATCTGTGGACATTCTGATTGTCGATGAAACACAGAATTTTCAACGGGATAGAATACAACAGGCAAGATGACAACATCCATCCAAGGGAGTAATGTTTCTAATTGTCGGGTATTTGATCGATTCCTGGGAGACCAGTAATAGTTTCCGAAGAACAGATGGAGGCTTCCTGTAATCTACGGACCTTCAGCGTGTTGATGAAACACAGAAATTGCATCGTAGTTAGATACATTAGGCACATTGTCGACTTTTGTCCATGCGAGTAAAACCTCAAATTGTGTTTTATTTGATCGATTCCTGGGAGACCACTAGTACTTTCCGAAGCACAGCTGAATGTTCCTGTAATCTGTGGGCCTTCACTGTGTTGATGAAATAGAGAAACTGCGTCGGAATTGAATCAACAGGCACCATTACAACTTTTGTCCATGGGAGTAATACCTCAAATTGCCTGTGCTTTGATCGATTCCTGGGAGACCTGTAGTATCTTCCTAAGCACAGCTTTATGCTTCCTGTAGTCTGTGGACCTTCAGAGTCTTTATGAAACACATAAATTGGATCGTCATTGAATACAACAGGAACCACGCGGAGTTTTGTCCATGGGAGTAGTGCATCAATTTGTCTATGCTTCGATCGATTCCTTTGAGACCAGGAGTAGCTTCCGAAGCATAGCTGGAGAGTACCTGTAATCTGTGGACCTTCAGAGTGTTGATGAAACACAAAAATTGCATCTGGATTCTATGAAAGTGGCACCATGGCGACTTTGTCCAAGGGAGTAATGCCTTAAGCTCTCTGAGCTTTGATCTATTCCTGGGAGACCAGTAATAGTTTCCAAAGCACAGATGGAGGTTTTCAGTAATCTGAGGACCTTCAGAGTGTTTATGAATAACAGAAATTGAAATGGGTTTCAATACAACAGGCACCATGCCCACTTTGTCCATGGGAGTAATGCTTCAAACTGTCTATGTTTTGATCGATTCCTGGGGGACCACTAGTAGTTTCTGAAGCTCAGCTGGAGGCTTCCTGTAATCTGTGGACCATCAGAGTGTTGATGAAGCACAAAAATTACATCAGGATTGAATACAACAGGCACCATACCGACTTTTGTCCATGGAAGTAATGAATCAAACTGTCTATGCTTTGATCGATTCCTGGGAGACCAGTAAAATTTCCCGATGCACGGCTTGAGGCTTCCTGTAGTTGTGGACCTTCAGAGTCTTTATGAAACACAGAAAGTGGATCGTGATTGAATAAAACAGGCACCATGCCGACTTAGTCCATCTGAGTAATGCCTTAAACTGTTTGACCTTTGTTGATTCCTGAGAAACCACTAGTAGTTTATCTGCACAGCTGGAGGCTCCCTGTAATCTGTGGGCCTTCAGAGTGCATATGAAATACAGAAAGTGGATCGGGATTGAATACAAGAGGAACCATGCCGTTTTTTGTCCATGGGAGTAATGCCTCAAACTGTCTGCGTTTTGATTGATTCCTGGGAGACCAGTAGTAGTTTCCGAAGCACAGCATGTCGCTTTCTGTAATCTGTGGACCTTCAGAATGTTGATGAAACACAGAAATATGAACGGGATAGAATACAAAAGGCAACATGACGACTTCCGTTAAGGGTAGTATTGTTTTAAATTGTCTGGCCTTTCATCGATTCCCGTGAGACCAGTAGTAGTTTCCGAAGCACAGCTGGAGGTTTTCCGTAATGTGAGGATCCTTAGTGTGTTTATGAAACTCAGAAATGGCATCGGGATAGAATACACCAGCGCTTTGCCGATATTTGTCCATGCGAGTAATGCCTCAAACTGTCTATGCTTTGATCTATTCCTGGGAGATCAGTAGTAGCTTCCGAAGCACAGATGGAGAATCCCAGTAATCTGTGGACCTTCAAAGTGTTGATGCAACATAGAAATTGCATCGGGACTGAATACAACAGGCACCATGCCGACATTTGTCCATGGGAGTAATGCATCACACTGTCTGTGTTATGATCGTTGTTGGGAGACCAGTAGTAGATTACAATACACAGCTGGAGGGGTCTTGTTATCTGTGAACATTCTTATAGTCGATGAAACACAGAAATTTCAACGGGATAGAATACAACATGCAACATGACGACTCCCATTAAGGGGAGTATTGTTTCAAATTGTCTGGACTTTGATCGAATCCTGGGAGACCAGTAGTAGTTTCCGAAGCACAGCTGGGAGATTCCTGTAATCTGTTTACCTTCAGAGTGTTGATGAACTCGGAAATTGCATCAAGATTGAATACAACAGGCATTATGCCGACTTTTGTCCATGGGAGTAATGTCTGAAACTGTCTATCCTTTGAGCGCTTCCTGGGAAACCAGAAGTAGTTTCCGTAGCAAAGCTACAGGCTTCCTGTAATCTGTGGACCTTCAGAGTGTTGATGAAACACAGAAAGTGGATCGGGATTGAATTCAACAGGTACCATGCCGACCTTTAACCACTTGAGTAATTCCTCAAACTGACTATGCTTTGATCGATTCCTGGGAGACCAGTAGTGGTTTTCGATGCACAGCTGGATTCTCCCTGTATTCTGAGGTCCTTCAGAGTGTTGATGATTAACAGAAAGTGGTTCGAGATCGAATACAATAGGAACCAAACGGAGTTTTGTCCATGGGAGTAATGCCTCAAACTGTCTACGCTTTGATCGATCCTGGGAGACAATTAGTAGGTTCCGAAGCAGAGCTGGTGTCTTCCTGTAATCTGTGGACCATCAGTGTGTTGATGCAATACAGAAATTGTGTCTGGATGGAATAAACAGGCACGATGGCGACTTTTGTCCATGGGAGTAATGCCTCAAATTGCCTGTGCTTTTATCGATTCCTTGGAGAAAAGTAGTAGTTTCCGAAGCACAACTGGAGGCATCCGTTAATATGTGGACCTTCAGAGTGTTGATGAAACACAGAAATTGCATGGGGAATTGAATACAACAGCTACCATGCCGACTTTTGTCCATGGGAGTAATGCCTCAAACTGTGTATGCTCTGATCGATTAGTATGAAAGCAGTAGTAGTTTCCGTAGCACAACTAGTGGCTTATTATAATCTGAGGACTTTCAGAGTGTTGATGAAACACAGAAAGGGATCAGGGTTGAATACAACAGGCATCATACCGACCATTGTCCACGGGAGAAATATCTCAAAGTCTCTGTGCTTTTATCGATTCCTAAGAAACCTGTAGTAGATTCCGATGCACAGATGGAGGCTTCCTGTTATCTGTGGACATTCTGATTGTCGATGAAACACAGAATTTTCAACGGGATAGAATACAACAGGCAAGATGACAACATCCATCCAAGGGAGTAATGTTTCTAATTGTCGGGTATTTGATCGATTCCTGGGAGACCAGTAATAGTTTCCGAAGAACAGATGGAGGCTTCCTGTAATCTACGGACCTTCAGCGTGTTGATGAAACACAGAAATTGCATCGTAGTTAGATACATTAGGCACATTGTCGACTTTTGTCCATGCGAGTAAAACCTCAAATTGTGTTTTATTTGATCGATTCCTGGGAGACCACTAGTACTTTCCGAAGCACAGCTGAATGTTCCTGTAATCTGTGGGCCTTCACTGTGTTGATGAAATAGAGAAACTGCGTCGGAATTGAATCAACAGGCACCATTACAACTTTTGTCCATGGGAGTAATACCTCAAGTTGCCTGTGCTTTGATCGATTCCTGGGAGACCTGTAGTATCTTCCTAAGCACAGCTTTATGCTTCCTGTAGTCTGTGGACCTTCAGAGTCTTTATGAAACACATAAATTGGATCGTCATTGAATACAACAGGAACCACGCGGAGTTTTGTCCATGGGAGTAGTGCATCAATTTGTCTATGCTTCGATCGATTCCTTTGAGACCAGGAGTAGCTTCCGAAGCATAGCTGGAGAGTACCTGTAATCTGTGGACCTTCAGAGTGTTGATGAAACACAAAAATTGCATCTGGATTCTATGAAAGTGGCACCATGGCGACTTTGTCCAAGGGAGTAATGCCTTAAGCTCTCTGAGCTTTGATCTATTCCTGGGAGACCAGTACTAGTTTCCAAAGCACAGATGGAGGTTTTCAGTAATCTGAGGACCTTCAGAGTGTTTATGAATAACAGAAATTGAAATGGGTTTCAATACAACAGGCACCATGCCCACTTTGTCCATGGGAGTAATGCCTCAAACTGTCTATGTTTTGATCGATTCCTGGGGGACCACTAGTAGTTTCTGAAGCTCAGCTGGAGGCTTCCTGTAATCTGTGGACCATCAGAGTGTTGATGAAGCACAAAAATTACATCAGGATTGAATACAACAGGCACCATACCGACTTTTGTCCATGGAAGTAATGAATCAAACTGTCTATGCTTTGATCGATTCCTGGGAGACCAGTAAAATTTCCCGATGCACGGCTTGAGGCTTCCTGTAGTTGTGGACCTTCAGAGTCTTTATGAAACACAGAAAGTGGATCGTGATTGAATAAAACAGGCACCATGCCGACTTAGTCCATGGGAGTAATGCCTTAAACTGTTTGAACTTTGTTTGATTCCTGAGAAACCACTAGTAGTTTATCTGCACAGCTGGAGGCTCCCTGTAATCTGTGGGCCTTCAGAGTGCATATGAAATACAGAAAGTGGATCGGGATTGAATACAAGAGGAACCATGCCGTTTTTTGTCCATGGGAGTAATGCCTCAAACTGTCTGCGTTTTGATTGATTCCTGGGAGACCAGTAGTAGTTTCCGAAGCACAGCATGTCGCTTTCTGTAATCTGTGGACCTTCAGAATGTTGATGAAACACAGAAATATGAACGGGATAGAATACAAAAGGCAACATGACGACTTACGTTAAGGGTAGTATTGTTTTAAATTATCTGGCCTTTGATCGATTCCCGTGAGACCAGTAGTAGTTTCCCAAGCACAGCTGGAGGTTTTCCGTAATCTGAGGATCCTTAGTGTGTTTATGAAACTCAGAAATGGCATCGGGATAGAATACACCAGTGCTTTGCCGATATTTGTCCATGCGAGTAATGCCTCAAACTGTCTATGCTTTGATCTATTCCTGGGAGATCAGTAGTAGCTTCCGAAGCACAGATGGAGAATCCCAGTAATCTGTGGACCTTCAGAGTGTTGATGCAACATAGAAATTGCATCGGGACAGAATACAACAGGCACCATGCCGACATTTGTCCATGGGAGTAATGCATCACACTGTCTGTGTTACGATCGTTGTTGGGAGACCAGTAGTAAATTACGATGCACAGCTGGAGGGGTCTTGTTATCTGTGAACATTCTTATAGTCGATGAAACACAGAAATTTCAACGGGATATAATACAACATGCAACATGACGACTCCCGTTAAGGGGAGTATTGTTCCAAATTGTCTGGGCTTTGATCGAATCCTGGGAGACCAGTTGTAGTTTCTGAAACACAGCTGGAAGCCTCTTGTAATCTGGGGACTTTCAGAGTGTTACCGAATCACAGAAATTTCGTCGGGATTGAATAAACCACGCACAATGCCTACTTTGGTCCATTTGAGTAATGCCTCAAACTGTTTAAGATTTGATCGACCCTTGAGAGATCAGTAATAGCTTCCGAAGCACAGCTGGAGGATTCCAGTAATCTGTGGACCTTCAGGGAGTTGGAGATACACAGAATCGTGATTGAATACAACAGGCACCATGCCGACTTTTGCCCATGTAAGTAATCCCACTCACTCTGTGTGCTTTGATCGATCCCTGGAAGACCAGTAGTATTTTCCCAAGCATATCTGGAGGTTCCTGTAATCTGAGGACCTTCAGTGTGTTGATGAAACACAGAAATTGCGTCAGGATTGTATAAAACAGGCAACATGTCGACTTTGTCCCTGGGAGTAATGCCTCAAATTGTCTGTGCTTAGATCGATTCATGGGAGATCAGAAGTAATTTCCGAAGCACAGTTGGAGGCATCCTGTAATCTGTGGAACTTCAGAGTGTTGATGAAACACAGAAATTGAATAGGGATTGAATACAACAGCCACCACATCGACTTTTGTACATGGGGGGAATACTTCAAACTGTCTGTGCTTTGATCGATTCCTGAGAGTACAGTAGTAGTTTCCGAACCACAGCTGGAGGCTTCCTGTAATCTACAACAGACAACATGACGACTTCCGTCCATGGGAGTGATGTTTCAAATTGTCTGGTCTTTGATCGATTCAAGGGAGACCAGTAGTAGTTGCCGAGGCACAGCTGGAGGCTTCCTGTAATCTGAGGACCTTCAGAGTGTTGATGAAACACAGGTATTACATCAGGATTAGATACAACACTCACAATGCTTACCTTTGTCACTGGGAGTAATGCCTCAAATTGCCTGTGCTTTGTGTGGTTCCTGGGAGACCAGTAGTAGTTTCCGTAGCACAACTGGAGGCTTCCTGTAATCTGTGGACCTTTAGAGTGTTGACGAAACACATAAATTTCTTCGGGATCGAATACAACATGCACCATACCGAATTTTGTCCAAGGGAGTAACGCCTCGAACTGTCTATGCTTTGATCGATTCCTGGGAGACCAGTAGTACTATCTGAAGAACAACTGGGTGCTTCCTGTAATCTGTGGACCCTCAGAGTATTGATGAAACACATAAATTGCATAGGGATTGAATACAAGTGTCGCATTGCCGATATTAGTCCATGGGAGTAATACCTCAACCTGTCTGTCCTTTGATCGATTCCTGGGAGACATGTAGTAGTTTCCAAAGCACAGCTTGACGCATCCTGCAACTTGTTCACATTCAGAGTGTTGATGAAAAACAGAAAATACTTCGAGATTGAATCGAACAGCTACCATGCCGACTTTTGTACATGGGAGTAATGCCTCAATCTGTCTATGCATTGCCGATTCCTGGGAGACAACAAGTAGTTTCCACAGCACAGCTGGAGGTTCCTGTAATCTGTAGGCCTTCAGTGGGTTGATGAAATTCAGAAATTGCGTCTTGATTGAATACAACAGGCACCATGACAATTTTTGTCCATGGGAGTAATGCCTCAAACTGTCTGTGCTTTGATCTATTTCTTGGAGACCAGGAGTAGTTTCCGAAGCACAACTGGAGGCATCCTGTGATCTGTGAACCTTAAGAGTGTGGATGAGAAACAGAAATTATATCAGGATTAAATATAACAGGCGTCATACCGACTTTTGTCCAAGGCAGTAATGTCTCAAACTGTCTATGCATTGATCGATACCTGGGAGACTAGTAGTAGTTTCCGATGCACAGCGGGAGGCATCCTGTAATCTGTGGACCATCAGAGTGTTTATGAAACACAGAAAGTGGAGCGGGATTGAATACAACAGGCACGATGCGGAGTTTTGTCCTTGGGAGTAATGCCTCAAACTGTGTATGATTTGATCGATTCCTGGGAGACAAGTATTAGTTTCCGTGCGCAGTTGGAGGCTTCCTGTAATCTGTGAACATTCTGAATGTCGATGAGACATAGAATCAGCGACCGGATGGAATACAACAAGCAACATGATGACTTCCGTAAAGGGGAGTAATGTTTCAAATTGTCTGGGCTTAGAACGACTCCTGGGAGACCAGTAGTAGTTTCCGTAGCACAGATAGAGGCTTCCTGTAATCTGTGGACCTTCAGAGTGTTGATGAAACAGAGAAATTTCAACAGGATAGAATACAACAGGCGACATAACGACTTCCGTCCAGGGGAGTAATGTTTCAAATTGTCAGATATTTCATCGATTTCTGGGAGCCCAGTAGTAGTTTCCGAAGCACAGCTGGAGGCTTCCTGTATTCTGTGGACCTTCAGAGTGTATATGAAACACAGAAAGTAGATCGGGATTGATTACAACCGCCACCATGCCGACTTTTGTCCATGGGGGTAATGCCTCAAATTGACTGTGATTTGTCCGATTCCTGGGAGACCAGTAGTAGTTTCCGAAGCACAACTGGAGGCTTATGGTAATATGTGGACCTTTAGAGTGTTGATGACATAAAGAAATTACGTCGGGATTGAAGAAAACAGGCACAATACCGACCTTTGTCCGTGGGCGTAATAACTCAAATTGTCTGTGCCTTGATCGATTCCTGGGAGACCAGTAGTAGATTCCGATGCACAGCTGCAGGCTTCCTGTAATCTGTGGACCTTCTGATTGTTGATAAAACACAGAAATTGCAACGGGATAGAATACAACATTCAACATGACGACTTCCGTCCATGGGAGTAATGTTTCAAATTGTCTGGTCTTTGATCAATTCCAGGGAGACCAGTAGTAGTTTCCGATGCACAGTTGTAGGCTTCTTGTAAACTGCGGACCTTCAGAGTGTTTATGAAACGCAGTAAGTGGACCGCAATTGAATACAACAGGAACCATGCAAAGTTTGGTCAGTGGGAGAAATGCCTCAAACTCTCTATGAATTTTTCGATTCCTGAGAGACCAGTAGTAGTTTCCCAAGCACATCTGGAGGTTCCTGTAATCCGAGGACCTTTATAGTGTTGATGAAACACAGAAATTACATTAGGATTGAATACAACAGGCACCATGACGACTTTTGTCCATGGGAGTAATGCCTGAAATTGCCTGTGTTTTGGTCGATTCCTGGGAGACCAGTAGCAGTTTTCGAAGCACAGCTGAAACTTCCTGTAATCAGTGTACATTATGATTGTCGATACACATAGAAATTGCAACGGGATTAAATACAATAGGTAACATGACGACTTCCGTCCAGTAGAGTAGTGTTTGTTTCAAATGTTCTGGGGTTTTATCGATTTCTGGGAGACCAGTAGTAGTTTCCGGAGCACAGCTGGAGGCATCCTGCAATCTGTTGTCCTTAAGAGTGTTGATGAAACACAGAAATTGCATCTGAATTGAATAAAACAGTCAACATGCGTACTTTTGACCATGAGAGTAATGCTTAAAACTGTCTGTGCCTTGATCAATTCCTGGGAAACCAGTTGCAGTTTCTGAAGCACAGATGGAGACTTCCTGTAATATATGGACCTTCAGAGTGGTGATGAAAAACAGAAATTGCATTGGGGCTGATTACAACAGGAACCATGCCGACATTTGTCCATGGGAGTAATGCCTTAAACTTTCTGTGCTTAGATCGATTCCTAAGAGACCAGTACCAGTTTCCGATGTACAGCTGGAGGCTTCCTCTAATCTGTGGACAATCTGAGTGTCGATGACAGGCAGGAATTGCAACGGGATAGAATACAACACGGAACATGGCGACTTCCGTCCAGGGGAGTAGTGTTTCATATGTTCTGGGCTTTTATCGATTTCTGGGAGACCAGTAGTAGTTTCCGGAGAGCAGCTGGAGGATTCCTGTAATCTGTTGTCCTTAATAGTGTTGATGAAATACAGAAATTGGATCGGGATTGAATAAAACCGTCAACATGCCTGCTTTTGCCCATGGCAGTAATGCCTAAAACTGTCTGTGCTTTGATCAATTCCTACGAGACCAGTAAGAGTTTCCGAAGCACAGCTTGAGGCTTCCTGTAATCTGTAGACGTTCAGAGTTTTGATGAAAAACAGAAATCCCATCAGGATTAGATACAACAGGCACAATGCCGACTTTTGTCCATGGGAGCAGTGCCTCTAACTGTCTACGCTTTGATCGATTCCTGAGAGACAAGTAGTAGTTTCCGAAGCACATCTGGAGGTTCCCGTAATTTGAGGACCTTCAGTTTGTTGATGAAATACAGAAATTGCGTCGTGACTGAATACAACAGGCACCATGACGACTTTTGTACATGGAAGTAATGCCACAAACTGTCTGTGCTTTGATCGATGCCTGGGAGGCCAATAGTAAAATCCTATGCACAGCTGGAGGCTTCCTGAAATCTGTGGTCAGTCAGATTGTCGATGAAACACATAAATTGCCACTGGATAGAACACAACATCTAACATAACGACTTACGTCCAAAGGCAGTAATGTTTCAAATTGTCTGTGCTTTGATTGATTCCTGGGTGACCAGTAGTATTTTCCGATGCATAGTTGGAGGCTTCCTGTAACAGGTGGACATTCTGATTGTCGATGAAACATACAATCTGCTACGTGATTGAATTCAACAGGCAACGTGATGACTTTGGTCCAGGGGAGTAATATTTCAAATTGTCTGGGCTCTGATCGACTCCTGGTAGACCAGTAGTAGTTTCTGAAGCACAGCTGGAGGCTTCCTGTAATCTGTAGACATTCAGAGTGGTGATGAAACAAAGAAATTGCATCGGGACTGATTACAAAAGTCATCATGCCGACATTTGTCCAATGGAGTGATGCCTCAAACTGTGTCTGCTTTGATCGATTCCTGGGAGAACAGTAGTAGTTTCCGAAGCACAACTGGAGGCTTCCTGTAATCTGTGGACCTTCAGAGTATTGATGAAACACAGAAATTACATCGGAACTGAATACAACAGGCACCATACTGACTTTTAACCAAGAGAGTAATGCCTCAAATGGTCTGAGGTTTGATCGATTCCTGGGAGACCAGTAGTAGCTTCCGATGCAAAACTGGAGGCTTCTGGTAATATGTGGACCTTCAGAGCGTTGATGAAACAGAGAATTTGCATCGGGGTTGAATACAACAGCCACCACACCGACTTTTGTCCATGGGAGGTATACCTCAAACTGTCTGTGCTTCGATTGATTCCTCGGAGACCAGTAGCAGTTTCTGAAGCACAGCTGGAGGCTTCCTGTAACATGTGGACTTTCAGAGTGTTGATGAAAAACAGAAATTGCATCGGGACTGATTACAACAGGCACCACGCCGACATTTGTCCATAAGTGCAATGCCTCAAACTGTCTGTGCTTTTATCGATTCCCGGGAGACCAGTTGTAGATTCCGATGCACAGCTGCAGGCTTCCTGTAAACTGTGGACCTTCTGATTGTTGATGAAACACAGAAATTGCAACGGGATAGAATACAACATTCAACATGACGACTTCCGTCCATGGGAGTAATGTTTCAAATTGTCTGGTCTTTGATCAATTATCGGGAGACCAGTAGTAGTTTCCGATGCACAGTTGTAGGCTTCTTGTAAACTGCGGACCTTCAGAGTGTTTATGAAACGCAGTAAGTGGACCGCAATTGAATACAACAGGAACCATGCAAAGTTTGGTCAGTGGGAGAAATGCCTCAAACTCTCTATGATTTTTTCGATTCCTGAGAGACCAGTAGTAGTTTCCCAAGCACATCTGGAGGTTCCTGTAATCCGAGGACATTTAGTGTTGATGAAACACAGAAATTACATTAGGATTGAATACAACAGGCACCATGACGACTTTTGTCCATGGGAGTAATGCCTGAAATTGCCTGTGTTTTGGTCGATTCCTGGGAGACCAGTAGCAGTTTTCGAAGCACAGCTGAAACTTCCTGTAATCAGTGTACATTATGATTGTCGATACACATAGAAATTGCAACGGGATTAAATACAATAGGTAACATGACGACTTCCGTCCAGGAGAGTAGTGTTTGTTTCAAATGTTCTGGGGTTTTATCGATTTCTGGGAGACCAGTAGTAGTTTCCGGAGCACAGCTGGAGGCATCCTGCAATCTGTTGTCCTTAAGAGTGTTGATGAAACACAGAAATTGCATCTGAATTGAATAAAACAGTCAACATGCGTACTTTTGACCATGAGAGTAATGCTTAAAACTGTCTGTGCCTTGATCAATTCCTGGGAAACCAGTTGCAGTTTCTGAAGCACAGATGGAGACTTCCTGTAATATATGGACCTTCAGAGTGGTGATGAAAAACAGAAATTGCATTGGGGCTGATTACAACAGGAACCATGCCGACATTTGTCCATGGGAGTAATGCCTTAAACTTTCTGTGCTTAGATCGATTCCTAAGAGACCAGTACCAGTTTCCGATGTACAGCTGGAGGCTTCCTCTAATCTGTGGACAATCTGAGTGTCGATGACAGGCAGGAATTGCAACGGGATAGAATACAACACGGAACATGGCGACTTCCGTCCAGGGGAGTAGTGTTTCATATGTTCTGGGCTTTTATCGATTTCTGGGAGACCAGTAGTAGTTTCCGGAGAGCAGCTGGAGGGTTCCTGTAATCTGTTGTCCTTAATAGTGTTGATGAAATACAGAAATTGGATCGGGATTGAATAAAACCGTCAACATGCCTGCTTTTGCCCATGGCAGTAATGCCTAAAACTGTCTGTGCTTTGATCAATTCCTACGAGACCAGTAAGAGTTTCCGAAGCACAGCTTGAGGCTTCCTGTAATCTGTAGACGTTCAGAGTTTTGATGAAAAACAGAAATCCCATCAGGATTAGATACAACAGGCACAATGCCGACTTTTGTCCATGGGAGCAGTGCCTCTAACTGTCTACGCTTTGATCGATTCCTGAGAGACAAGTAGTAGTTTCCGAAGCACATCTGGAGGTTCCCGTAATTTGAGGACCTTCAGTTTGTTGATGAAATACAGAAATTGCGTCGTGACTGAATACAACAGGCACCATGACGACTTTTGTACATGGAAGTAATGCCACAAACTGTCTGTGCTTTGATCGATGCCTGGGAGGCCAATAGTAAAATCCTATGCACAGCTGGAGGCTTCCTGAAATCTGTGGTCAGTCAGATTGTCGATGAAACACATAAATTGCCACTGGATAGAACACAACATCTAACATAACGACTTACGTCCAAAGGCAGTAATGTTTCAAATTGTCTGTGCTTTGATTGATTCCTGGGTGACCAGTAGTATTTTCCGATGCATAGTTGGAGGCTTCCTGTAACAGGTGGACATTCTGATTGTCGATGAAACATACAATCTGCTACGTGATTGAATTCAACAGGCAACGTGATGACTTTGGTCCAGGGGAGTAATATTTCAAATTGTCTGGGCTCTGATCGACTCCTGGTAGACCAGTAGTAGTTTCTGAAGCACAGCTGGAGGCTTCCTGTAATCTGTAGACATTCAGAGTGGTGATGAAACAAAGAAATTGCATCGGGACTGATTACAAAAGTCATCATGCCGACATTTGTCCAATGGAGTGATGCCTCAAACTGTGTCTGCTTTGATCGATTCCTGGGAGAACAGTAGTAGTTTCCGAAGCACAACTGGAGGCTTCCTGTAATCTGTGGACCTTCAGAGTATTGATGAAACACAGAAATTACATCGGAACTGAATACAACAGGCACCACACTGACTTTTAACCAAGAGAGTAATGCCTCAAATGGTCTGAGGTTTGATCGATTCCTGGGAGACCAGTAGTAGCTTCCGATGCAAAACTGGAGGCTTCTGGTAATATGTGGACCTTCAGAGCGTTGATGAAACAGAGAATTTGCATCGGGGTTGAATACAACAGCCACCACACCGACTTTTGTCCATGGGAGGTATACCTCAAACTGTCTGTGCCTTGATTGATTCCTCGGAGACCAGTAGCAGTTTCTGAAGCACAGCTGGAGGCTTCCTGTAACATGTGGACTTTCAGAGTGTTGATGAAAAACAGAAATTGCATCGGGACTGATTACAACAGGCACCACGCCGACATTTGTCCATAAGTGCAATGCCTCAAACTGTCTGTGCTTTTATCGATTCCCGGGAGACCAGTTGTAGATTCCGATGCACAGCTGCCGGCTTCCTGTAATCTGTGGACCTTCTGATTGTTGATGAAACACAGAAATTGCAACGGGAGAGAATACAACATTCAACATGACGACTTCCGTCCATGTGAGTAATGTTTCAAATTGTCTGGTCTTTGATCAATTCCAGGGAGACCAGTAGTAGTTTCCGATGCACAGTTGTAGGCTTCTTGTAAACTGCGGACCTTCAGAGTGTTTATGAAACGCAGTAAGTGGACCGCAATTGAATACAACAGGAACCATGCAAAGTTTGGTCAGTGGGAGAAATGCCTCAAACTCTCTATGAATTTTTCGATTCCTGAGAGACCAGTAGTAGTTTCCCAAGCACATCTGGAGGTTCCTGTAATCCGAGGACCTTTATAGTGTTGATGAAACACAGAAATTACATTGGGATTGAATACAACAGGCACCATGACGACTTTTGTCCATGGGAGTAATGCCTGAAATTGCCTGTGTTTTGGTCGATTCCTGGCAGACCAGTAGCAGTTTTCGAAGCACAGCTGAAACTTCCTGTAATCAGTGTACATTATGATTGTCGATAAACATAGAAATTGCAACGGGATTAAATACAATAGGTAACATGACGACTTCCGTCCAGGAGAGTAGTGTTTGTTTCAAATGTTCTGGGGTTTTATCGATTTCTGGGAGACCAGTAGTAGTTTCCGGAGCACAGCTGGAGGCATCCTGCAATCTGTTGTCCTTAAGAGTGTTGATGAAACACAGAAATTGCATCTGGATTGAATAAAACAGTCAACATGCGTACTTTTGACCATGAGAGTAATGCTTAAAACTGTCTGTGCCTTGATCAATTCCTGGGAAACCAGTTGTAGTTTCTGAAGCACAGATGGAGGCTTCCTGTAGTATGTGGACCTTCAGAGTGGTGATGAAAAACCGAAATTGAATTGGGGCTGATTACAACAGGAACCATGCCGACATTTGTCCATGGGAGTAATGCCTTAAACTGTCTGTGCTTAGATCGATTCCTAAGAGACCAGTACCAGTTTCCGATGTACAGCTGGAGGCTTCCTCTAATCTGTGGACAATCTGAGTGTCGATGACAGGCTGGAATTGCAACGGGATAGAATACAACACGGAACATGGCGACTTCCGTCCAGGGAGACCAGTAGTAGTTTCCGAAGCACTGCTAGAGGTTCGTGTTATTAGTGGAACTACAGTGCGTTGATGAAATACAGAAATAGTGTTGGGATTCAATACAACAGGCATCATGACGACTTTTGTCCATATGAGAAATACCTCAAATTGTCTGTGGCTTTATCGATTCCTGGGAGACCAGTAGTAGTTTCCGAGACACTACTGGAGGCTCCCTGTAATCTGTGGAACTTCAGAGTTTTGATGAAACACAGAAATTACATCGGGATTGAATACAACAGGTAACATGCAGACTTTTATCCATCGGAGTTACGCCTCAAATTGTCTGTGCGTTGATCGATTCCTCGGAGACCAGTTGTAGTTTTCGAAGCACAGCTGGAGGATACCTGTAATTTGTGGACCCTCGGAGTGTTGATGAAACGCATAGATTGAATCAAGGTTGAATACAACAGGCACTATGACGATTTTCGTCCATATGAGAATTGCCTCAATAAGTCAATGCCTTGATCGACACCTGGTAGACCAGTAGTAGTTTCCGAAGCACAGCTAGAGGCTTCCGGTAATCTGTGGACCTTCAGAGTGTTGTTGAAACACTGAAATTGCATCGCTATTGATACAACAGGCTCTCCATGCCGACTTTTGTCCATGGGAGTAATGCCTCAAACTATTTATGCTTCGATCGATTGCATGGAGACCAGTATTAGTTTCCGAAGCACAGCTGGATCTTCCAGTTATCTGTGGTACGTCAGAGTGTTGATGAACCACAGAAATTGCATCGGGAGTGAATAGAACTATCCCCACGCCGACTTTTGTCCGGAGTAGTAGTACCCCAACTGTCTATTATTCGATCCATTCCTGGGATCCCGGTAGTAGTTTCCGAAGCACAGCTGGAGGCTTCCCGTGATCTGTGGAACTTAACATTGGCGATGATCCACAATTTGCATCGAGATTAAAAACAACAGGTACCATGCAGACTTGAGTGCTGGGGATTAATACTTCAAACTGTCTCTGTTTGATCGATTCCTGGGAGAGCAATAGTAGCTCCGGAAGCAGAGCTCCAGCTTCCTGTAATCAGTGGACCTTCAGAGTGATGATGAAACACAGAATTGGCATCCGGATTGAATACAACAGGCTCAAAGCCGACTTTGGCCATAGGAGTAATGACCCAAACTGTCTATGATTTGATCGATTCCAGGGAGACCAGTAGTAGTTTCCGAAGCACAGCTGGAGGCTTCCTGTAATCTGTGGAACTTCAGAGTGTTGATGAAACACGGGAGTTGCATTGTGATTGAATACAACATACACCATGCCGACTTTTGTCCATCGGAGTAAGACCTCAAACTGTCTATGCTTTGCCGGCCGCGGTAATCTATTGGTTCCAGGCGCGCAGTCCGGAACCGTGGGACTGCTACGGTCGCAGGTTCGAATATTGCCTCGGGCATCGATGTGTTTGATATCCTTAGGTTAATTAGGTTTAAGTAGTTCTAAGATCTACCGGACTAATGACCGCAGCAGTTGAGTCCCATAGTGCTCAGAGCCATTTGAACCACATTTTTTTTTATTTTTTTTTTTATTTTTTTGTCTATCCTTTGATCGATTCCTGGCAGACCAGTAGTAGTTTCCGAAGCAGTGCTGGATTCTTCCTGTAATCTGTGGGCCTTCAGAGTGTTGAAGAATCACAGAAATTGCATCGGGATTGAATTCAACACGCAACATGCCGACTTTTGTCCATGGGAGTAAGGCCTTTAGCTGTCTGTGCTTTGATCGATTCATGGGAGACCAGTAGTAGTTTCCCAACACAGCGTCAGGCTTCCTGTAATCTGTGGACCTTAAGATTGGCGATGATCCACAATTTGAATCGGGATTAAAAACAACAGTAACCATGCAGATTTCAGTGCTGGGGAGTAATACTTCAAACTGTCTGTGCTTTGATCGATTTCTGAGAAACCAGTAGTAGTTTTCGAAGGAGAGCTGGAGGCTTAATGTTATCTGTGGACCTTCCGAGTGTTCATGAAACACAGAAATTGCATCTGGCAACATGCCGACTTAGTCCATAGGAGTAATGCCTCAAACTGTCTATGCTTTGATCGATTCATGGGAGACCAGTAAGAGTTTCCCAAGCACAGCGTAAGGCTTCCTGTAATCTGTGGACCTTCAGAGTCTTGATGTATCACAGAAATTGCATCGGGATTCAATACAACAGGCCCCATGCCGACTTCAGGCCATCGGTGTTATGCCTCACACTGTATATGCTTTCATCGATTCCTGGGAAACCAGTAGTAGTTTCCCAAGCACAGCAGGAGGCTTCCTGTAATCTTTGGACATTTAGAGTATTGATGAAACACATAGATTGCATCGGCATTAATTACAACTGCCACCATGCCGACTTCTGTCCATGGAAGTAAAGCCTCAAACTGTCTTTCCTTTGAACGATTCCTTAGAGACCAGTAGTAGTTTACAAAGCACTGCTGGAGACTTCCTGTAATCTGTGGACCTTTAGAGTCTTGACGAAACACATAAATTGCATCGGGATTGTATACAACACGCACCATGCCGACTTTTGTCCAGGGAAGTAATACCTCAAACTGTCTATGATTTCATCCATTCCTTGAAGACCAGTAGAAGTTTCCGAAGCACAGATAGAGGCTTCCTGTAATCTGTGGACCTTCAGATTGTTGATGAAACACAGAAATTGCTTATGTATTGAATACAACAGGCACCATGCCGACTTTTGTCCATAGGAGTAATGCCTCAAACTGTCTATGCTTTGATCGATAACTGCAAGAACAGTAGTAGTTTCACATGTTCAGCTGGAGGCTTCCTGTAATCTGTGGACCTTCAGAGTGTTAATGAAACACAGAAATTGCATCGGGATTGATTACAACTTTCACCATGCCGACTTTTGTCCATGCGAGTATTGCCTCAAACTGTTTATGCTTTGATCGATTCCTGGGAGACCAGAAGTAGTTTCCGAAGCACAGCTGGTGGCGTCTTGTAATCTGTGTACCTTAACATCGTCGATGATCCACGATCTGCATCCGGATTAAAAAGAACAGGCACCATGCCGATTTCAGTGCTGGGGAGTAATTCTTCAAACTGTGTGTGCTTTGATCGGTGCCTGGTAGACCGGTAGTAGTTTCCGAAGAAGATCTGGAGGCTTCCTGTAAACTGTGGACCTTCAGAGAGTTGATGAAACACAGACATTTCATCGCTATTGATACAACAGGCACCATGCCAACTTTTTATGGGGGTTATGCCTCAAAATACGTATGCTTGGATCGATTTCTGGGAGACCAGTAGTGGTTTCCGAAGCACAGCGGGAGCTTTCCGGTGATATGTGGAACTTAACATTGGCGATGATCCACAATTTGATTCGAGATTAAAAACAACAGGCACGATGCAGAGTTCAATGCTGGGGAGTAATACTTCAAAGTGTCTGTGTTTGCTCAATTCCTGGGAGACCAATAGTAGATTCCGTAGCAGAGCTGGTGGCTTTCTGTAATCTGTGGACCTTCAGAGTGTTGAAGAAGCACAGAAATTGCATCGGGACTGAATACAACAGGCACCATGCCGGCTTTTTTCATGGGAGTAATGCCTCAAACTGTCTATGCTTTGGTCGATTCCTGCTAGACCAGTAGTAGTTGCCAAAGCACAGCTGCATGCTTTCTGTAACCTGTGGACCTTCGGACCGTTGATGAAACATAGAAATTACATCGGAATTGAATACATTTGGCACCATGCCGCCTTTTGACCGTCTAATTATTGCCTCACACTGTCTATGCTTTGATAGATCCCTGGGAGACTAGTAGTAGTTTCCGAAGCACAGCTGGAGGCATCCTGTAATCTGTGGACCTTCAGAGTGTTGATGAAACACAGAAAATGGATCGGGATTGAATGCAACAGCCACCATGACGACTTTTGTCCATGGGTGTAATGCCTCAAACTGTTTATGCTTTGATCGATTCCTGGGAGGCCAGTAGCAGTTTTCGAAACACAGCTGGAGGCTTCCTGTAATCTGTGGACCTTCAGAGTGTTGATGCTACACAGAAATTGCACCGGGATTGAATACAACAGCCAACATGCCGACTTATGTTTATAGGGGTAATGCCTCAAACTGTCTATGCTTAGATCGAATACTGCGAGGATAGTAGTACTTTCCGATGTACAGC
Organism: Schistocerca gregaria; assembly: GCF_023897955.1. Taxonomy (NCBI): domain Eukaryota; kingdom Metazoa; phylum Arthropoda; class Insecta; order Orthoptera; family Acrididae; genus Schistocerca; species Schistocerca gregaria. The sequence continues at coordinate 53,165,524 of NC_064927.1, forward strand.
TGAAGACTTCCTATAAACTGTGGTCCACTAGAGTGTTGATGAAACACTGAAATTGCATCGGCATTGAATACAAGAGGAACCATGCCGACTTTTGTCCATGGGAGTAGTGACTCAAACTGTCTATGCTTTTATCCATTCCTGGGAGACCAGTAGTAGTTTCCGAAGACAGCTGGTGGTTTCCTGTAATCTGTGGAACTTCAGAGTGTTGATGAAAGACCGACATTGTATCGGAAATGTAAACAACATTCACCAGCCGACTTTTGTTCATGGGAGCAATGCGTCAAACTGTCTATGATTTGAACTATTCCTTTGAGACCAGTAGTAGCTTCCCAAGCACAGCGTGAGGCTTCCTGTAATCTATGGACATCCAGGCTTCCTGAAATAAGTGGAAATTCAGAGTAATGATGAAACACATAGATTGCGGCGGGATTGAATGCAACAGGCAACATACCGACTTTTGTCCATGGGAGTGATGTCTCAAATTGTCTATGCTCTGATCGATTCCTGGAAGAGCGGTACCAGTTTCCCGTGCACCTCTGGAGGCTTCCAGTAGTCTGTGGACCTTCAGAGTGTTGATGAAACACAGAAATTGCATCGGGATTGAATACGACAAGCAGCATGACGACTTTTGTCCATGGCAGTAATGCCTCAAACTGTCAATGCTTTTATCGATTCCTGGCAGAGCAGTTGTAGTTTCCGAAACACAACTAGATGCTCCCTGTAACCTGTTTACTTTCAGTGTGTTGATAAAACACAGGATTCCATCGGGATTGAATACAACAGTCACCGTGCGGACTTTTCTCATGGGAGTAATGCCTAAACTCTCTATGTTTGATCGATTGCTGGGAGACCAGTAATGGTTTCCGAAGCACAGCTGGAGACTTCCAGTAATCTGTGGACCTTCAGAGTGTTGATGAATCACAGAAATTGCATCGGGATTGAATACAACAGGCAGCATGCCGACTTTTGTCCATGGGAGTAATGTCTCAAATTGTCTATGATTTGATCGATTCCTAGGAGACCAGTAATAGTTCATGAAGCACAGCTGCAGGCTTCCTCTAATCTGTGGACTTTCAGAGTGTTGATGAAACACAGACATTGCATCAGGATTGAATACAGCAGGCACCAAACCGACTTTTGTCCTTGGGTGTAATGCCTCAAACTGTCTGTGCGTTAAACGATTCCAGGGAAACCTGTAGTATTTTCCGAAGCACAGCTGGAGGCTTATTCTAATCTGTTGGCCTTCAGAGTGTTGATGAAACACAGCAATTGCCTCAGGATTGAATAAAACGTCACAATGCCGACTTTTGTCCATGGGAGTAATGTCTCATACTGTCTATGCTTTGATCGATTCCTACTAGAACAGTAATAGTTTCAGATGTACAGCAGGAGGCTTCCTGTAATATGTGGACCTTCAGAGTGTTGATGAAACACAGAATTGCATCGGGATTGAAGACAACAGGCACCATGCCACCTTTTGTCCATGTAAGTAATGCCTCAAACTGTCTACGCTTTGATCGATTCCTGGGAGACCAGTAGTAGTTTCCGAAGCACAGCGGGACACTTCCTGTAATCTGTGGACCTTAACATTGACGATGATCCACAATTTGTATCGGGAATAAACACAACTAGCACTTTGCAGACTTCAGTGCTGGGGAGAATACTTCAAACCGTCTGTGTTTGATCGATTCCTGGGAGACCAGGACTAGTTTCCGAAGTAGAGCTGGAGACTTGCTGTAATCTGTGGACCTTCAGAGTGTTGATGAAACACAGTAATTGCATCGGAATTGAAAACATCTGGCACTATGCCGACTTTTTATTATGGAAGTACTGCCTCAAACTGTCTATGCTTTGATCGATTCCTGGGAGAACAGTAGCAGTTTCCGAGGCACAGCCGGAGGCTTCCTGTAACCTGCGGACCTTCAGAGTGTTGATAAAACATATAGATTGCGTCGTGATTGAATAAAACAGGCACCATGACGACTTTAGTCCATTGTAGTAATGCCTTAAACTGTCTATGGTTTGATCGATTCCTGGGATACTAGTAGTAGTTTCTGAAGCACAACTGTATGCTTCCTGTACTCTGTGAACCTTCAGAGTGTTGATGAAACACAGAAAATGCATCAGGATTGAATACAACAGGCACCATGCCGACTTTTGTCATGGGAGTAGTGTCTCAAACTGCCTATCCTTTGATCGACTCCTGGGAGATTAGTTGTAGTTTCCGATGTACAACTGGAGGCTTCCTGTAAACTGTGGACCTTCAGAGTGTTGATCAAACTCAGTGATTGCATCGGGATTGAATACAACAGGCACCATGCCGACTTTTGTCCTTGGGAGTAATACCTCAAACTGTCTATGCTTTGATCGATTCCTGGGAGACCAGTAGTAAATTCCGAAGCTCAGCTGGAGGCTACCTGTAATCTGTGGACCTTCAGAGTGTTGATGAAACACATAGATTGCATCGGCATTGAATACAACAGGCACCATAACTACTTTTGTGCATGGGATTAATGCCTCAAACAGCCAATGCTTTGATCGATTCCTGGGAGACCAGTAGTAGTTTTTGATGCACATCTGGAGGCTTCCTGTAATCTGTGAACCTTCAGAGTGTTGATGAAACACAGGAATTGCATCGGGAGTGAATACAACAGGCACCATGCCGACTTTGTCCATGGGAGTAATGCCTCAAACTGTCTATTCTTTGATCGATGCCTGGGTGACCAGTAGTAGTTTCCGAAGCACAGCTGGAGGCTTCCTGTAATCTGTGGACCTTCAGAGTGTTGATGAAACACAGAAATTGCGTCGGCATTGAGTACAACAGGCGCGATGTCGACTTTTGTCCATGGGAGTAATTACTCAAACTGTCTATGCTTTGATCGATTCCTGGGAGACCAGTGATCTCAGAGAGGTACCAGGTTGTTGAATGTAGTGAATTACAGTCATTGGAAAAGGAATGGACAAGGCACAGGGACACAGTACTAGAAGTGGCTAAAGAATGTCTTGGAACGGTAGCGTGTAAGAAGTAGGATGAGGCAAACAGCTTGGTGGAATGACACAGTCAAGGCACCCTGTAAAAGGAGAAGGAAGGCATATCTAAAATAGCTACATACTAGAACTCAGGTAGACAGAGAAAGTTATCAGAATGAGATTTTCACTCTGCAGCGGAGTGTGCTCTGATATGAAACTTCCTGGCAGATTAAAACTGTGTGCCCGACCGAGACTCGAACTCGGGACCTTTGCCTTTCGCGGGCAAGTGCTCTACCAACTGGCAGAAGTAAAGCTGTGGGTACCGGCCGTGAGTCGTGCTTCGGTAGCTCAGTTGGTAGAGCACTTGCCCGCGAAAGGCAAACGTCCCGAGTTCGAGTCTCGGTCAGGCACACAGTTTTAATCTGCCAGGAAGTTTCAGAGAAAGTTATGTTGAAGAAAGAAACAAAGCCAAACAGATAATTTCAGCATCCAAGATGAAATCTTGGGAAGACTTTGAAACAGGTTGGAGACTTCGGGTCAAGCTGCTGCAAAACCATTCTGGAGTGTAATTAGCTGTCTTTGAAAGAGAGGTAAGAAGGAAATGTGAATTATTTTGGGCAGGTCAAGGAAAACTTCTGGTGAATCCTGTGGATTCCTTGGGCAGATGTAGGGAATATTTTGAAGAGTTGCTCAATGTTGGTGAAAATATGACAGTTATGTTTCAGATTTCGAGGTACAATGAGATAGGAATGATGATGGAAATAGGATCACATTTGAGGAAGTGGAGAAAATGGTCAATAGATTACAGTGCAATAAAGCAGCGGGGGTGGATGACATTAAGTCGGAACCCATGAAATGCAGTGGAGTGTCAGGTCTTAAATGGCTATACAGGATAATTGAAATGGCCTGGTAGTCGGGACAGGTTCCATCAGACTGGACAAAAGCAGTAATCGCACCAGTTTTTAAACATGAAACAAAAGAGATTGTAACAAGTACAGAGGTATCTCTTTAATCAACGTTGTGGGCAAAATCTTCTCAGGTATTGTTGAAAGGAAATTTCGAGTATTAGTTGAGGACCAATTGGATGAAAATCAGTGTGGGTTTAGGCCTCTTAGAGGTTGTCAGGACCAGATCTCTAGCTTACGGCAAATAGTGGAGAAGTGTTATGAGTGGAACAGGGAATTGTATCTATGCTTTATAGACCTAGAAAAGACATATGACTGGGTTCCTAGGAGGAAGTTATTGTCTGTTCTACGAGATTATGGAATAGGAGGCTAACTTTTGCAAGCAATTAAAGGTCTTTACATGGGTAGTCAGGGAACAGTTAGAGCTGATAGTAAATTGAGTTCATAGTTCAGAGTAGTTTCAGGGGTAAGACAAGGCGGCAACCTCTCTCCACTGTTGAAGTTGTTGTTCATATTATTAATGGATCATATGTTGAAAACAATAGACTGGCCAGGTGAGATTAAGATATGTGAACACAAAATAAGCAGTCTTGCATATGCCGATGACTTAGTTGTGATGGCAGATTCTATTGAAAGTTTGCAAAGTGATATTTCAGAGCTAGATCAGAAATGTAAGAACTGTGGTATGAAGATTAGCATCTCCAAAACGAAAGTAATGTCAATGGGGAAGAGATGTAAATGGATTGAGTGCCAAATAGGAGGAACAAAGTTAGAACAGGTGGACAGTTTCAAGTACTTAGGATGCATATTCTCACAGGATGGCAACATAGTGAAAGAACTGGAAGAGAGGTGTAGCAAAGCTAATGCAGTGAGTGCTCAGCTACGATCTACTCTCTTCTGCAAGAAGGAAGTCAGTACAAAGACTAAGTTATCTGTGCACCATTAAATCTTTTGACCAACTTTGTTGTATGGGAGCGAAAGCTGGGTGGATTCAGGTTACCTTATCAACAAGGTTGAGGTTATGGATATGAAAGTAGAAAGGATGATTGCATGTACTACAGGATGGGAACAATGGCAGGAGGGTGTCTGCAATGAGAAAATCAAAGAAAAACTGGGAATGAACTCTATAGATGTAGCAGTCAGGACGAACAGGCTTAAATGGTGGGGTAATCTTACACGCATGGGAGAAGCGAGGTTACGAAAGAGACTCATGGGTTCAGCAGTAGAGGGTAGGAAGAGTTGGGGCAGACCAAGGAGAAGGTACCTGGATTCGGTTAAGATTGATCTTGAAGTAATAGGCTTAATTTCAGAAGAGGCACCAATGTTAGCAGTGAATAGGGGATCATGGAAGAAGTTTATAAGGGGGCTATGCTCTAGACTGCACACTGAAAGCCATAATCAGTCTTAAATGATGATGGTGATGATGATGATTAGTAATGTTACACAGCTGAAGTTATACAGAAAACCTGATCACTCATATAACATCTAAAGAATTGTTGTTCCTCAGGAGGTTGCAAACTCTTTTCCCAATTTGGGGGTGGCAAACCCAAGGCTCCAAGCTGGTGAAACTCTTTCCTTTTCAAGTCACATCCTCTCTTATTTTTCAGTCCAAACTGACCCTCCTTCCACTATCCATGTCCTCCAACAATTAGTAAGTTAAGGATTATGTTGTTTAAAAATAAATGCAGGTGGATAGAAAATGTGATAATGCAACATACGTATGATTTTTGAGGAGAGGTGGTCTGATATTTACTTATGATGACTGTGCAGTTATAATGAAGTTCTGTTACTTTACATTTTTGATATGACACTATCATTGTGCTCATAATGATATACTCTCATTGTGTAGATGATTTTGTGAAAAGCTGAGAAAATGTTTGTAGTTGGTGTAAAGTTTACTTATGATGTCTGTGCAGTTATAGTGAAATTCTATCACCTTACATATTGGCTATGATTACAATTAGGTTAAACTGCTTATAGTCTCCTATATATGTTCTAATTTAAACATTAAGACTGAATAGGCATGCTAGCTTGTCTGGTTAATCATTGGAACTACTATGCACATGGCAAAGGAACATTTCTCAGAAAGAAATTTATTATGTTTATATTACTTGAGTGGCTGCGTCTGTGGAGCATGAAGAAGATGGAAAATTTTGTTGGAGATAGTTATTGAAATAGAAGTGTATCTGATTTCCAGGTTTTGAGATTCATGCAGTTTTTCTTTTCATGTTATTTCTGCTGCTTCAATGAGTATTATGGTCAGCTATTGGTAGTATTGTTTAATAATTCTTTTACCTTTTACTACTATAAGATAGGGATGATGTTTGCTAAATGTCAGGTATCTGTATATATTATGCTATCTGTTTGGTACAGATATAAGCTGTTCTTTATCATTTGCCTGCTCAACGTTTGAATTAAAAAGAAATTATGATGGTGAAGAAGGTAGAGTAGGTGCTGTATATTACAGCAAGCCAATGCTTTCACTAATTTGATATACTTAACGAAAACCTGTTAAATTTTATGCTATTAGATCATTTTTATTCTGACAGTCATAAAAAATTGCTATGTAAGGTGTAGAAAAAGCGAAACTATGGTAAAATAATGTTTCAAAGATTAGGTATTTGTCTGAAGCCCATGAGGATTTGTATCGATGGTAAATCTATTGTCCATGCAGACATCTACTTTCAATTGGAGTCCAGATGATTCATTATTCCTTACCTGATAAGGAAAATTATAGATCACACCTTTAGAATGGCGGAGATAATTTTTTTTTAATAACATTTAACCCATTTAAATGTAACCTGTGATACTTCATCCTTTACTTTAACCTATGTTGGAATTTACCTTTATCTATGCCCAGTTTTATTATCTGTCTAATCTGATGTTTTTACATTATGACTAATGTGGTGAAAATCAACGAGAAGTCTGCCAACTGGTTATTGAGCAGTATATATTCTGGAAATACCCTGGTGCTACTTAATGTACCACTGTAAATCTGATTCTATATTGGCATGTGACTATGGTGGCTCTCAGTTTCTATAAGAAGATGCTGAAAAATTTGGGATGGCGACTTTTATACTGTGAGAACAAGGTTCCTTTGACAGTTATTGTGGGCAAATCCCTCTATCCATTCTTGTGGTTCCTGGTCTGAAATGTTCATGTTGGTTCAGTTACTGTAAAGTCTAAGTTTGACTTGTAAAGAAATAAGGACGTTTGGCCCTACAAGTGGTACAGTCATTATGTCTTGGTGCATTTCAAAAGTTGAAAACTGACATAATTTTTCCATGAAAATAGATGCCTGATAGGATAACAATTACTGTTTCATGTAAGGTGTTTGACAACAACCTTTACATAATACGATGTACACTATCATCACCTGTTCAATCTCATCTATCTAGACTTAATACAATGATATACTGTTACACTTTAAATATGTCTGGTTGTGTCTGTGTATGTGCGGATGGATATGTGTGTGTGTGTGTGTGTGTGTGTGTGTGTGTGTGTGTGTGTGTGTGCGAGTGTACACCTGTCTTTTTTTCCCCTAAGGGAAGTCTTTCCGCTCCCAGGATTGGAATGACTCCTTACCCTCTCCCTTAAAACCCACATCCTTTCATCTTTCCCTCTCCATCCTGAAGAAGCAATAATCGGTTGCGAAAGCTAGTAATTCTGTGTGTGTGTTTTGTTCATTGTGCCTGTCTGCCAGTGCTTTCCCGCTTGGTAAGTCTTGGAATCTTTGTTTTTAATATATTTTTCCCATGTGGAAGTTTCTTTCTATTTTATTTACATGATATAATGTCACATGTAACTTAATTCTCTGTAGTCACTCACTGTCAAGATATTCTCAAACTTACTTCTGGTTGTTTATATGAGATGCTACTTGTAATAACTTTGTTACATGTACTTCATGAAATGGTCCTTGTACTTTCTTATGTGTTATCAGTTGAGAAGAGAACATATATGATGTTTGGATGAGCATCCAGAAAATTAAATTTTATATCTCAGACCTGCCTCCTGCTTAGTTTTGAAAATGTGACTTTTTTCCCCTTATTTTCACACTTGATCTTATGGTGTTTAGCAATTATACTGATGCATAAGAAAGTACTTCTCATAATGTGAACATTATTACACTTGGATGATCCACCCTAAGAGACATTTCACTTTGTTTATTTATTGACATGGGATATGAAATAATTAAATATGATATCTGTGTATATTATTTCTATATTTTCATGTTTATGTACTAATTACATTTCAGCTCTTGGTGTCCTCTAGGGTGCAATATTCTGCAGGTAAAATAGTCCCCCATTCGGATCTCCGCATGGAAACTACTCATGACGTAATTATCAGGAGAAAAAAAAAAACTGGTGTTCTACAGATCCGAGAGTGGAATGTCAGATCCCTTAATCAGGCGGGTGGGTTAGAAAATTTAAAGAGGGAAATGGATAGGTTAAAGTTAGATATAGTGGGAATTAATAAAGTTCGTTGGCAGGAGGAACAAGACTGGTCAGGTGAATACAGGGTTTTAATATGAAATGAAATAGGGGTAATGCAGGGGTAGTTTTAATAATGAATAGGAAAATAGGAATGTGGGCAAGCCACTAAAAACAGCATAGTGATGCATTATTATGGCCAAGATAGATATGAAGCCGATGCCTGCCACAGTAGTATAAGTTTATATTCCAACTAGCTCCGCAGATGACGAAGAGATTAACGAAATGTATGATGAAATAAAAGAAGTTATTCAGATAGTGAAAGGAGGCGAAAATGTAATAGTCATGGGTGAATGAAACTGGCTAGTAGGAAAAGGAAGAGGAGGAAACGTAGTATGTGAATATGGAGTAGGAGTAAGGAATGAAAGAGGAAGCTGTCTTGCAGAACTTTGCACAGAGCATAACAATCATAGAATCATAAAAAGATGTATACATAGAAGAAGCCTGGAGGTACTGGAAGGTCACAGATACATTGTATAATGGTAAGAGAGAGATTCAGGAACCAGGTTCTAAATTGTAAGACATTTCCAATGTCAGATGTGGACTCTGGCCACAATTTATTGGTTATGTAGATTAAAACGGGAGAAACTGCAAAAGGGTGGCAATTAGGAAATGGGACCTGGATAGACAGAAAGAAACAGAGTTTATAGAGAGCTTCAGTGAGAGCATTAGGAAACAATTGACAAGAATGGGGGAACAAAATACAGTAGAAGAAGAATGGGTAGCTTTGAGAGATGAAATAGTGAGGTAGCAGAGGATCCAGTAGTTAAAAAGATGAGGGCTAATAGAATTTCTTGGGTAACGGAGGAGATATTGAATTTAATATGTGAAGGGAGAAAATATAAAAATGCAGTAAATTAAGCAGGCAAAAAGGAATACATACGTCTTAAAAATGAGATCGACAGGAATTGTAAAATGGCTAAGAAGGGATGACTACAGGTCAAATGTAAGGATGTAGAGGTGCATATCACTGAGGGTGAGATAGATATTGCCTACAGGAAAATTAAAGAGACCTTTGGAGAAATGAGACCATTTGTATGAATATCAAGAGCTCAGATGGAAACCCAGTTCTAAGCAAAGAAGGGAAAGCTGAAAGGTGGAAGGAGTGTATAGAGGGTCTATACAAGGGCTATGTTCCTGAGGACAATATTATAGAAATCGAAGGGAATGTATATGAAGGTGAAATAGGAGATATGATACTGTGTGATGAGTTTGACAGAGCACTGAAAGACCTAAGTCGAAACAAGGCCCTGGCAGTAGACAACATTCCATTACAACTACTGGCAGCCTTGGGAGCGCCAGGTCTAACAAAACTCTACCATCTAGTGAGCAAGATGTATGAGACAGGCGAAATACCATCAGACTTCAAGGAGAATATAATAATTCCAATCCCAAAGATTTCAGGTGTTGACAGCTGTGAAAATGAATGAACTATCATTTTAATAAGCAACGGCTACAAAATACCAACATGAATTCTTTACAGTTTAATGGAGAAACTGGTAGAAGCTGACCTCAGGGGAAATCTGTTTGGATTCCATAGAAATGTTGGAACACGTGAGGCAATACTGACCCTACAACTTATCTTAGAAGCTAGATTAAGAAAAGGCAAACTTACATTTCTAGCATTTGTAGACTTAGAAAAAGCTTTGCACAATGTTGACTGGAATACTCTCTTTCAAATTCTGAAGGTGGCAGGGGTAAAATACAGGGAGCAAAAGGATACTTACAATTAGTACAGAAACCAGATGGCAGTTATAAGAGTCAAGAGGCATGAAAGGAAGCAGTGGTTGGGAAGGGAATGAGACAGGGTTGTAGCCTATCCCTGATGTTATTTAATCTGTATATTTAGCAAGCAGCAAAGGAAAGAAAAGAAAATTTTGGAGTAGGAATTATAATCTATGGAGAAGAAATAAAAACTTTGAGGTTTGCTGATGACATTGTAATTCTGTCAGAGTGAGCAAAGGACCTGGAACAGCAGCTGAATGGAATGGACAGTGTCTTGAAAGGAGGATATAAGATGAACATCAACAAAAGCAAAACGAGGATAATGGAATGTAGTCGAATTAAGTCTGGCGATGCTGTGGGAATTACATTAGGAAATGAGACTCTTAAAGTAGTAAACCTGTATTGATATTTGGGGAGCAAAATAACTAATGATGGTCAAAGTAGAGAGGATATAAAATGTAGACTGGTAATGGCAAGGAAAGCTTTTCTGACGAAGAGAAATTTGTTAACATCAAGTATAGAATTAAGTGTCAGTAAGACGTTTCTGAAAGTGTTTGTATGGGGTGTAGCCTTGTATGGAAGTGAAACGTGGATGGTAAATAGTTAAGACAAGAAGAGAATAGATGCTTTTGAAATGTGGTGCTACAGAAGAATGATGAAGATTAGATGGGTAGATCATGTAACTAATGATGAATAGAATTGCAGAGAAGAGAAATTTGTGGCACAACTTGACTCGAAGAAGGGATTGGTTGGTAGGGCATATTTTGAGTTATCAAGGGATCACCAATTTATTATTGGAGGGCAGCGTGGAGGGTAAAAATCGTAGAGGGAGCCCAAGAGATGAATATATTAAGCAGATTCAGAAGGCTGTTAGTTGTAGTAGGTACTGGGAGATGAAGAAGCTTGCTTGGGATAGAGTAGCATGGAAAGCTGCATCAAACTAGTCTCTGGACTGAAGACCATATCAACAACAACATGTTTGAGCTGCAACAGATTTCAGAGGAACACAGTAATTCTGTACCTCCATTTAGGTTTTCCATGTTTATGTATCAGATATGTCACAGGTTTCAATATTTTCATGTTTATGTAATTAATTATGTTTAATCAAACCAAGATATTAGAGGGACTGCTTGTAAGTCAGAGCATTTGTTACTTGAATTAACTAGCACACTGTTATATATGTCATTTACTCTGTCTTGCAGAATACTAATTGTTTACCCTTCATCAGTCAGTCAATATGGAGTGTTGGGGTTAATTTTTTGGGACTGGGAAGGTGAAGCTGTGGCAAGTCCATTCTGTAGGGAATGCTGAACACACTTCTCCCTCCAGTGCCACAGTGAAGTACTGGAACAATAGTGATACTGGGGACTCGGTTAAGGGAGTTTCCTGTCTGTGGGGTCTGTCATCTTTCCTTCTTAAGCTCCAACACTCTGAAACTTCATTTCTTACTTCTCATCAGAGTATCAAGCTATCCTTCCCTCTGTCCACATGCATATGTCTCGATTGCTGAGACCCTTCTCCTTTACCATGTCAACACTTGTCATTGTCCACTAAAACCTATTATATAGGAGGATCCGGAAACAAGTTGTATTTCTGCACTATGGAAGATACAGAATTTGCTTAAGTTCAAGCCAACTTACCAATATATAAAGCCTATTCACATTTTTGTCGTGATGTACCAGTCACTTATGACTCATTTATTGTGTATTCACACCCAAGCAGTGAACACTTAACTATGTATAAGGCCCAACAACATAATTGTTGTAATGTTTCAATCACTTATAAAACACAACCAATATGATGTATTAGTCACTTATTGAAATTATTAAGTTATTGTATATTGTCACTCAGTGTAATATGTAACTCAACTCTTATGTATCATTCAATTATATGCTAGCACTTACTGTGAAGGGGAAAGCAACAACTGCGTTGCAAATATATTCCTGAAAAAATACATTAATTAATGTTTGAATGATTGTAAATGTGGGAAGGAGGCATTGGAAGTGGCTGGACAAATGAAAAATAATAAGATTGATCATTGGTCAGACATTTCATTCAACAAAGCAGTCTGCATATTGCAAACTTCCAGACTCTCTATAAAGCAGTATGCAGACTGCATACCTCATGATTTTCTATACAGTAGTCTGCATACTGCAGACTTCAAGATTATCCATAAAGCAGTCTGCGTACCGCAAACATCAAGGCTATCTACAAAACAGTCAGTGTACTTTATTCTGATATTTTGTGTAAAGTACAGAGATTAGCGCATTTATGCTTAGGAATTTTATACTAGTTTTGAGAATCAGTTGCATGTTACCTTATAGAATTAAGAAATTACTTATTCCGTCCTTGTACCATTGAGTAATGATTTTTGCATAATGCTACACATTAATTTACATGTTTAATCAAATGCAGGATTTATCTCATACTATAAGTAAAATGCTTGTTCCTCCAGTTTATTGTAAAATTTGCACTATTATGTACATGTGTCAGTAAAGGTTTTGTCCATCTTTCAGTTGCACAAATCCTTTAGGGTGTTGTTGAGATGTAACAGTCTAATTGAAACCTATTTAAACACATAAATTTTAACAATAAACAGCAAATTCTGATTCTCCCAGGTTCAATCAAACTGGTGTCTGTGTATGTGCGGATGGATATGCGTGTGTGTGCGAGTGTACACCTGTCCTTTTTTCCCCCTAAGGGAAGTCTTTGCTCTCCCGGGATTGGAATGTCTCCTTACCCTCTCCCTTAAAACCCACATACATTTGTCTTTCCCTCTCCTTTCCACTTTCCTGAAGAAGCAACCATCGGTTGCGAAAGCTAGTAATTCTGTGTGTGTATTTGTTGTTTTGTTCATTGTGCCTGTCTGCTGGTGCTTTCCCGCTTGGTAAGTCTTGGAATCCTTGTTTTTAATAAATTTTTCCCATGTGGAAGTTTCTTTCTATATATATATATATATATATATATATATATATATATATATATATATATATATATATATATACCAAGACTTACCAAGCAGGAAAGCGCCGGCAGACAGGCACAATGAACAAAACACACAAACAAACACACAGAACACAGAATTACTAGCTTTCGCAACCAATGGTTGCTTCTTCAGGAAGGAGAGGGAAGGACGAAAGGATGTGGGTTTTAAGGGAGAGGGTAAGGAGTCACTCCAATCCCGGGAGCGGAAAGACTTCCCTTAGGGGGGAAAAAAGGACAGGTGTACACTTGTGCACACACACACACACACACACACACACACGCGCGCACACATATCCATCCGCACATACACAGACACAAGAAGACATATTTAGGCAAAGAGTAAGGGCAGAGATATCAGTTGAGGTGGAAGTACAGAGGCAAAGAAGTTGTTGAAAGACAGATGAGGTATGAGCGGCGGCAACTTGAAATTAGCGGAGGTTGAGGCCTGGCGGATATCGAGAAGAGAGGATATACTGAAGGGCGAGTTCCCATCTCCGGAGTTCAGATAGGTTGGTGTTGGCGGGAAGTATCCAGATAACTCGGACGGTGTAACACTGTGCCAAGATGTGCTGGCCATGCACCAAGGCATGTTTAGCCACAGGGTGATCCTCATTACCAACAAACACTGTCTGCCTGTGTCCATTCATGCGAACGGACAGTTTGTTGCTGGTCATTCCCACATAGAAAGCGTCACAGTGCAGGCAGGTCAGTTGGTAAATCACGTGGGTGCTTTCACACGTGGCTCTCCCTTTGATCGTGTACACCTTCCGGGTTACAGGACTGGAGTAGGTGGTGGTGGGAGGGTGCATAGGACAGGTTTTACACTGGGGGCGATTGCAAGGGTTGGAGCCAGAGGGTAGGGAAGGTGGTTTGGGGATTTCATAGGGATGAACCAAGAGGTTACGAAAGTTAGGTGGATGGTGGAAAGACACTCTTGGTGGAGTGGGGAGGATTTCATGAAGGATGGATCTTATTTCGGGGCAGGATTTTAGGAAGTCGTATCCCTGCTGGGGAGCCACATTCAAGGTCAGATCCAGTCCCGGGAAGTATTCTGTCAAAAGTGGGTCACTTTTGGGGTTCTTCTGTGAGAGGTTCTGGGTTTGAGAGGATGAGGAAGTGGCTCTGGTTATCTGCTTCTGTACCAGGTCGGGAGGGTAGTTGCGGGATGCGAAAGCTGTTTTTAGGTTGTTGGTGAAATGGTCGAGGGATTCAGGACTTGAGCAGATTCGTTTGCCATGAAGGCCTAGGCTGTAGGGAAGGGACTGTTTGATATGGAATGGGTGGCAGCTGTCATACTGGAGGTACTGTTGCTTGTTGGTGGGTTTGATGTGGAAGGATGTGTGAAGCTGGCCATTGGACAAATGGAGGTCAACGTCTAGGAAAGTGGCATGGGATTTCGAGTAGGACCAGGTGAATCTGATGGAACCAAAGGAGTTGAGGTTGGAGAGGAAATTCTGGAGTTGTTCTTCGCTGTGAGTCCAGATCATGAAGATGTCATCAATAAATCTGTACCAAACTTTGGGTTGGCAGGCTTGGGTAACCAAGAAGGCTTCCTCTAAGCGACCCATAAATAGGTTGGCATACGAGGGGGCCATCCTGGTAGCCATGGCTGTTCCCTTTAATTGTTGGTATGTCTGGCCTTCAAAAGTAAAGAAGTTGTGGGTCAGGATGAAGCTGGCTAAGGTGACGAGGAAAGAGGTTTTAGGTAGGGTGGCAGGTGATCGGCGTGAAAGGAAGTGCTCCATTGCAGCGAAGCCCTGGACGTGCGGGATATTCGTGTATAGGGAAGTGGTTACAAGGATGGTTTCCGGGGGTAACAGACTGGGTACGGATTCCAGGCGTTCAAGAAAGTGGTTGGTGTCTTTGATGAAGGATGGGAGACTGCATGTAATGGGTTGAAGGTGTTGATCTACGTAGGCAGAGATACGTTCTGTGGGGGCTTGGTAACCAGCTACAATGGGATGGCCAGGATGTTTGGGTTTGTGAATTTCCTTGAAGCTCCGCCTGGACATCAGGAATGGGATTACCTTGGCAAACTTTGTATGTAGAGTTGTCTGAAAGCTGACGCAGTCCCTCAGCCACATACTCCCGATGATCAAGTACCATGGTTGTGGAACCCTTGTCAGCCGGAAGAATGATGATGGATCGGTCAGCTTTCAGATCACGGATAGCCTGGGCTTCAGCTGTGGTGATGTTGGGAGTAGGATTAAGGTTTTTCAAGAAAGATTGAGAGGCAAGACTGGAAAGAGGGAAGGAAAAGGAAACATGAAAGTATGTGGGTTTTAAGGGAGAGGGTAAGGAGTCATTCCAATCCTGGGAGCGGAAAGACTTACCTTAGGGGGGAAAAAGGATAGTTATATGCTCGCGCACACAAACACACACGCATATCCATCCATACATACACAGACACAAGCAGACATATTTAAATGCAAAGACTTTGCCTTTTGTTGTTTTAAAGCTGAAGAAGTCTTCATTTCTTTTTGTGGAATACCATTTCTGACAAGCTTCTCTTCTAAGTAGTAATGTTTTTTCACACTTTTTATTTCTCCATCTGTGCTTTTTGAATTTTTTTAGTGGTATTTTGACTATTTGTTTCAATCTCCTTCTCTGGTTTCTTCAGTTTTAAACTTTCTGTATCTATTTTATGATTGCTATGTCTTTGTCTTGAAATCCTTGTTTGTGGAATACATTTTATTTTTATTGTGTTAGGTAGTCTTCAGTTCCAATATTCATAATTTTACATTCATGATTTCTTTTTTGTTATTAGAAGTTATGGTCGACCTGAAATTCTTCTAAGTTTGTATTGGGTGAGTGCAAAGTTTTGTGTTTCCTCATCAGTTTCTTAAAATTTATGGACATTAATTTGAGGTGGAAGCTTCTGCATATTTCTGTTAATATTTCTTCATTTTTATTTGTTCTTTTGTGTTCTAGACAGTCTCCAACAGCTTTCCTGGAATTCCTTTCTTTTGCAATCTGCACATATATGTCTACAAACAAAATTTTAATGTACTTCAATGAAATCTTTGATAGTTTGTCTTGCAGCGAGTCCAAGAAGCTTTTAAGTTTATCTTAATTCCTTTCATGCACATATATTGAGCATGACAATTTATTAAGGTGTAAGCTAATATTTGCACATGGCAGAGTAAGAAGCAAGAATCTTTTACCTGGGGAATAAAAATCTGTGACCAAATTTGCTATCATTGTGTTTACAGTGAACCCTGTTCCTAGATATGGAATGACTTTTCCCATCAGATTCCAGCCTTCCTTTCCTTTGAGAATCCAGTGTTTCTTTGGTTTATTCATCAGTCAACCTGATTTTCTGAAGAGCCAAGAATTGTATTTGGCACATGTCTAACACTCTAATTTGTTCTTTTTGTTTCCCTATTTTTGAAAGTGAATTTATGTTTAGGATTCAAAAGAAGTATTATCTTTTTGTTCTCTGTGTACATGTAGGGCTGTAATTCCATTATGCATAAGCTACTTAGTCAAAACAATTCTCTGGGAGTAGACAACATTCCATTGGAACTACTGACAGCCTTGGGAGAGCCAGTCCTGACTAAACTCTACCATCTGTTGAGCAAGATGTATGAGACAGGCGAAATTCCCTCAGACTTCAAGACAAATATAATAATTTCAATCCCAAAGGAAGTAGGTGTTGACAGATGTGAAAATTACCGAACTATCAGTTTAATAAGTCACGGCTGCAAAATACTAATGTGAATTCTTTACAGACAAATGGAAAAACTGGTAGAAGCCGACCTCAGGGAAGATCAGTTTGGATTCCATAGAAATGCTGGAATATGTGAGGCAATACTGACCCTATGACTTATCTTAGAAGAAAGATCAATGAAAGACAAACCTACATTTCTAGCATTTCTAGACTTACAGAAAGCTTTTGACAATGTTGACTGGAACTCTATCGTTCAAATTCTGAGGGTGGCAGGGTTAAAATACAGGGAGTGAAGGGCTATTTACAATTTGTACAGAAACCAGATGGCAGTTATAAGAGTGAAGGCACATGAAAGGGAAGCAGTGGTTGGAAATGGAGTGAGACAGCGTTGTAGCCTCTCCCTGATGTTTTTCAATCTGTATATTGAGCAAGCAGCAAAGGAAACAAAAGAAAAGTTTGGAGTAGGTGTTAAAACTGTGGTGAACGAATAAAAACTTTGCCAATGACATTGTAATTCTCTCATAGACAGCAAACGACTTGGAAGAGCAATTGAACGGAATGGACAGTGTCTTGAAAGGAGGGTATAAGATGAACATCAACAGAAGCAAAACAAGGATAATGGAATGTAGTCAAATAAAGTCGGGTGATGCTGAGGGAATTAGATTAGGAAATGAGATTCTTAAAGTAGTAAACCTGTTTTGCTATTTGGGGAGCAGAATGACTGATGATGGTTGAAGTAGAGAGGATATAAAATGTAGACTGGCAATGGCAAGGAAAGTGTTTCTGAAGAAGAGAAATTTATTAACACTGAGTATTGATTTATGTGTCAGGAAATTGTTTCTGACAGTATTTGTATGGAGTGTGGCCACATATGGAAGTGAAACATGGATGATAATTAGTTTAGACAAGAATGGAATAGAAGCTTTTGAAATGTGGTGCTACAGAAGAATGCTGAAGATTAGATTGGTAGATCAGATAACCAATTACGAGGTATTAAACAGAATTGGGGAGAAGAGGAGTTTGTGGCACAACTTGACTAGAAGATGGGATCGGTTGGTAGGGCATTTTCTGAGGCATCAAGGGATCACCAATTTAGTAATGGAGGGCAGCGTGGAGGGTAAAAATCGTAGAGGGAGACCAAGAGATGAATACACTAAGCAGATTCAGAAGGATGTAGGCTGCAGTAGGTACTGGGAGATGAAGAAGCTTGCACAGGATAGAGTAGCATGGAGAGCTGCATCAAACCAGTCTCAGGACTGAAGACCACAAGAACAACTACTTGATATTCTTATTGGGGAACTGGTGGGTGCCAATTCTCATTTAAAACTGAGATTGTAAGTCCCATAATTTTTCCTTCCAGCCACATCTGACATAGGATACATATGCTGACCAAAAGCTATGCGATATGGGAAAAGACACATTTTAATCTATAGTTTTTATATTATCCCCAAAAACAGGGTTGCCTCCACCATACCATGGATCTTCATTGCCATTGAAGTCGTCGCTGTTTCCCTGGCAAGGGGCCCTCATGAGGTACTATCTTCTGGGCCAGGTGAATCAAGATTTTTTAAAGATGTATTACACCTCCTGCTCCTTCTTTCTGTCAGGCCTGAGACTGGTTATTGCAGAGTTCATTTTTTTCTTTTTTTTTAATCCACTGAATGACAGTTGATAAATTACATTTGAAGTCTAATTATTGTAAAATGTGATTTAAACGAGTGTAGTTGCATATTGGCAAACTTCAAATAGACTAATTGTAGCCAAGCTAATTTTATGAGCTACCAACTAGACTCATTTGAATTGTGTTTTATGATGTAATTAATTTATTTATTAAGCAATCTAGACAAAACCCTATCAGACAGTGATGAGGGGTGCTCATTACTGTGCTAGATGCCAAGCACACTGTACAACAGGCAGCAGAGATGTTTGATAGTGCATAGCAAACTTTTATGTGCTACTGTACTGCATGCTTTCAAATTGGCAGCTGTAACTTTGAACACTTCCTGTGAGCTTACATTTTTGCCATATGGAGTCAGTTGTTCCATAAAAACATGGGAGAACTGCCCAATGTCAGTGACGTCCTGCCACAATTTTTCGGGGCAGAGTCTTCTGGCCATCTTCAGGTGAGTACCACTGTAGTAGTACTGGCGAGTATACACTGATCTCTGCTATTTAAAGCCTTACTGAGGTGACATTGTGCATGCGCTGCTCAGTGTGTGCATTCATAACAACTCCATGCTCTGCACCTCGTGCCCTCCGTGGTGAACTTTAAGCGTGTTGATATCAGATCGATTTTCATCTTTATACAGATAACTATGTCGACTATGAAGGTACTCTACAACAGGATTCCAAACACAGTTTAGCTGATAACTGCTATCTCAGTTGATGAGAGTCTCATTGTCAGACAACCTTATTTTCACAGATTCATTGATGATTGAGCTCCAAAAGTTTAATGTATGGGCCAAAATTTTTGTGTCGTTGTAATTAATGGAGTGGTCTGTGGAAATGTTCAGCGATTGCGGGCTTGGGAGGGTTGGAGGAGGCAAGTATGCCATTGGTGTTCCACAATGCATTGCTGTGCAATTTGTGCTGTTTTCCCTATATATGATGTGCCACATTCACAAGGAATCTTGCAAACACCTGATTTACGAAAGCCCAGGTTGTCTTCAACGGATCCCACCAATGATCAAATTTTGGAAGAAGGGTGAAAGATGACTCTCACTTGATACTTTCTCAATATTCTGTCTATCTGTGAAGAAATATTCCAAATAAATGGTAGATAAGCAGTCAACCTGAAGGCCATTTCCTCTTCCTTGTTTTGTCATTTGTAGGTCTGCATCACACTGTTAACTTGCCTAGTTGAACAGTCATTCTTCACAAATACTTTTTGCAGGTCTTCCATTTCTGCTTGAAGACTGTCAGCATCACAGATGGTATGGGAATGGTGAATTAAGGTTTTGAGAACGCCCATTGTTTGTGCTGGATGGTGACAACTAGTATCTTGCAGGTACAGGTCTGTATGAGTGGGCTTTCTGTACACCGAGTGACCAAGTGTGCCATCACTCTAACGTTGCACCGAAAGGTCTAAATGTGGCAAGCAACCATCTTTCTCTATCTCCATAGTAAACTTTACGTTTTTGTGTATGGAGTTCATGCGATGTAAAAATTCTTGGAGATGGTCCAAACCATGAGGCTACACTATAAAAGTGTCATCAACGTATCACCAAAATACTGTCAGTTTAAAAGTGGCAGAGTCAAGTGCTCTCTCCTCAAAATCTTCCTTAAAAAGGTTGGCCACCTAGGGAGACAAAGGACTCCAAATGGCGACACCGCCAGACTGTTCGCAAAATTCGTGGTTAAATATAAAACATGTAGACGGGAGAGTGTGCTAAAACAATGCTGCAATGTCTGCACCAGACATATTTCCAATGAGGTGTAGTGAGTCCACAAGAGGCACCTTTGTGAAAAGGAAACCACATCAAGACTGACCAATAAGTCATTACATTGCAGCTGTAGTGACTGAAGTTGACTGACAAAATCACTAGGATTCTTTATGTGATGTGCCCACTTGCCTGTCACTGGTTTGAGCAAAGGTGCCTAGAATTTTGCTAGGTTGTAAGTGGATGCTCCAATGTTATTCACAAGTGGAAGTAATGGCACATTTTCCTTGTGAAGATTAGGCAGTCCATATAGCCTATGTGGAACTGAACTGTTTGGTTTCAGTCTTTTGATGACCTCCTAAGGTAGAGAACTATTTGATAAAAGTTCTGCTGTTTTTCGCACCACAGATCTTGTGGGATCCTTATTGATTTTCAGATATGTTGAGTCACATAATAAAACATTGATCTTATTAATATAGTCATTCCTTGGTATGAGGACAGTAGTGCTTCCTTTGTCAGAGTTTAAGACTACTGTATCTATATCTGCTCGTAAGTTACGGAGCACTATCCTCTCCATGGGAGAGATGTTACTCCATTGTTGCACCTCTGGTCAACAAACAACAAGACTCTTGATGAACATCCTCCACTTCATCTGTATCAAGATGGCGTACAGCTTCTTTGGTGGCACTGATGATATCCACTAGCGGCAGTGAAACAGGTGTGGCTGAAAAATTCAGTCCTTTTGCTAGCACAGACACAGTCGCGTCATCTAAAGTTTTCTCTGTAAAATTAACAACAGATCGTTGAGTTGGAACTTCCTGCTGCATATGTGTAGAAAGTCTGTCAATCTTGGCTGTTTGCCTTGTCACGGCTTTGTCATAGCTCCAGCTTGCTTTAGCCCATGTCACACCATACACCCAGTCCCACAACAGAGGCGACACTCTTGCTGCCATTTCCAAATGTATGTGGAACATATCCTTTGACACATAATCCAGTTCACACCAATTGAAACAAATCCTTTCTCTCACCAAAGCAACGCTTGCTTTACATTTGATGTTGTTTGCAGCAGTGGTATTTATGAAATGCACAATTTTGGCAAATGTTGGAATAATGCCTTTGTATCTGCAGCTTAATAAGAATATCAATGAGCTCAGCAGCCTTGCTTTTCTTTCATGTAAATTGTCAAATCTTCAAATACATTCCACCACTTCTTCCCCATAAAGTTGCTTGATGTGATGTTCAAAGCTTTCCCAGTATACTGATTGTTCCATAAAAACACGGGAGAACTGCTGGATGTCAGTAACATCCTGCCATGATTCCAAGCAGAGTTTCGCTGATAACTGCTATCTTGATTGATGAGAATCTCATGGTGAGACAATCTTATTTCCACAGATTCATTGATAATCGAGCTCCAAAAGTTTGATGTATGGTCAAAAATTTTTGTGTCGTTGTAATTCATGGAGTCAGTTATTTACATCAGTAGGAAATGTTTCTGACCATTAGTTTCTTATCTTAAGAGTTTAGTTTCAGTATAGCATCCTCTACTATTTGCAAAATTTTATCCTAAAGTGAAATTAGTGTAATGTATGATTGCTTTTCCAGAGACAACACTCTATCTAAAATTATGCAGTGTGTTGTAGTTATGCTCAGCAAATCTTCGTATGTCATACAGACATAAATACTGAATGAAGGGTGAGAAATTTTAATTTTTAGAACCAGGAATTTTTGCATGTGGCAATAGGGATGAAAGAGTTGAAAGGCTATAGGATTGTAAAAAATTTAGTAAATAGCTCGCAGCCCATGTTGAGATAGATAATAAGTGGTAAGCCTGCCTCCGTTCTTCTTTTTTATTAATTTTTTCTATAATATTGATTGGTCCTTTTTAAGTGGATAAAGATGTGTGTGTACTTTAAAACCATGATGTGCACAATGGTACTCTCATTATTGTATGATTAATGTATCTATGTTATTATAAAAGTGTATGAGTGTTTATCATCTCCTCCTAATCCACTAAACTGATTTCAACCAGACATGGTACACATATCACATACTATCCTGAAAGAACCTCTGTAAGAACCACCTATCTCACAAAATGGTGGGGGTGAAAAAGAAGCATAGCTCATGATGCAAATAAACAGACTATATTCATCCAGTGTTTGAGAATGGAAGCTCACAGTGACCTGCAACCAAATTTACACATAATTTCAAAATTTTATATTTTTTTCTTGCTGACACACCTACATAAAATGATTTAAGCAACAAAAATTATTACTTGCACATTTTCACTGTTTGTGCTTTAAGATCAGTTGCATAAGGGATGACATGCAATGTACTGCTTCTGTACAACTGACACTACTTACAACACATTTTACAGAGCAGTATCCACACATTCTGCTTAATGTACCTAGAACAATATATCATTGTACATAGGTGTCGTACAATGTCATATACATTGAGATGCATGACGAAATTGCCACATCATGCATGACATTTTAATTTATTACTTCTTTACTACCAACTATATTTGCAACATGTTTTGTTGACAGTATCCACATAAACCACTGCATACATCTGCAAAATTATATTGTTGTAAAATTTGTAGTTCAGGAAATATGACATCATAAACATTGGAGCTGAGTGAAAATGAAACTGCAATGCGAAGATCGTTAGAGATACGGGTGAAATACCTGTACAAATATGTGTGAAATATCTAAAGTATATGTGACATATAAGCAACATGAACACGAGTGAGCAAAGCAATAGGCGAAAAGAGCTTCGTAAACTCCTGGAATGATTTCAGTTAAATTTGGTATACTTATTACATACTATCTGGAAAGAAATTCTGTTGCCTGAGAGTGCAGAGATGTGTGTGTGTGTGTGTGTGTGTGTGTGTGTGTGTGTGTGTGTGTGTGTGTGTGTGTGTGTTGGTGTTTGTGTTTGTGCTCATGTAATCTAATTTTGATGAAAGCCTCACTGGCTGAAAGCTTTATTTGTGACAGTCTTTTTGTTGTGCCTATATGCAATTCAACAATTTTCCTTTTCATAATATTGTTACATTCCATCCTGGATTTCCAGTCTAAATTTTCGTTTTTACTGACTGGAAATCCCATATCCTGTATCTCCTGCATAAGTTAAGCACTGCTTGCTTTGCTTTACGTGTTATTAGGTTTGTATGTAGTAGGAAATGTAGCAGAACTGTTTACTTTGCTTATATACATTCTGCTATTACCTATTGCCTCGCCTTCTGGGGTTATAGTAAGAAAAATCTCAAAAGCATCTTCACTCTACAAAAACGAGCTGTTAGAATAATTACCAACAGTTCAAGGCTAACTCCTTAAAGCAATTATTTAAACAGCTGAATATTCTACCCCTACTGTGCCTCTATATACAGAAAAGTATAATTAATGCAAGAAGAAATATTAACAATTTCCAATCCAACTCGGATCTACATACTTACAACACAAGAAAGTGCAATGACATTCATATAAAAAGAGTTAACAAGGCTTTGGCACAGAAACAAACAAACAAGCAAGGAAGCAGATTGTATAACAAACTACCGGTAAAGATAAAAGAAATAAAAAAATTCTTCATTTAAAGAAGCAGTATTCAAAATTTTAATGACTAACTGCTATTATAGTGTAAAAGAATACCTGGAATAGCTTCATACTAAACAATTATATTTATGTACTCTGTGCCAATAGTAACTTTTGTCTGACAGAAAAGTATAATTAATGCAAGAAGAAATATTAACAATTTCCAATCCAACTCGGATCTACATACTTACAACACAAGAAAGTGCAATGACATTCATATAAAAAGAGTTAACAAGGCTTTGGCACAGAAACAAACAAACAAGCAAGGAAGCAGATTGTATAACAAACTACCGGTAAAGATAAAAGAAATAAAAAAATTCTTCATTTAAAGAAGCAGTATTCAAAATTTTAATGACTAACTGCTATTATAGTGTAAAAGAATACCTGGAATAGCTTCATACTAAACAATTATATTTATGTTCTCTGTGCCAATAGTAATTTTTGTCTGACTCTTGCTATGATCTAAATAAATAATATGTAAAAAAGTGATATAATTATATGTGTTATATATAAATATTAACTGTGTATTCTATGTAAAAAGCCTTTCTCATACACCAATGTAAAAAATCAAAGTAGTACGTGCTCTTTCAATGTGGTCTGATGTTATGTAGTCTACTATGCACATCTGTATTTTGTATAGTATTGTTCACCCTATATGTGTGTATTTATATATACTACGTATTTTTTGATGAAATCCATGCAATGTACTTTTTCTCTGGATGAATAAATTACTACTACTACTACTACTACTATAAATACTGTGTCATGTATGGCTTGTACTGCCATTTTGTAACCATGGCCCTGTCTTTTACTACCATGGTGTGCTCAAGGTAACATACGCTGAACATGGTAAATATTTCCACCATATATTTCTACTTTCTCAGTGTTAGTCTGGCTGTTTTTTATGTTTTCACTGTGTCCATTTCATGGTTTAGATGTCTCGTGATAGATGGATTATGTATCCGGTCACCTAGGTATTTATTTTACATTAGATATAGGTTTATGACTGATGGGTCATGTATCCAGCCACTTTTACTATTTTATATCATATGGACTTTATGACTTATGGGTAACATATTCAGCTACTTTTCTGTAATTTTTTATAATTTTCAGTTCACATTGTCTGTGTAGCCATGCAAGATTTTAATCTATTTGTATCTAATTCACTGTTTTCTTCTTTTTGTAGACAATCTGATGATGCCCCAAAACTGTTTTGTTCCAGAACACTTTTTATCTGATTGCTGTAAAAACTTGCCATGATGCCCACCTACATAGTGAGAAATGATCATTGTTAAGCAATAACAGAAATCAGAGCTCACATAGAAAGAGTTAAGTGTTAGTTTTTCCCACACTATGTTCAAGATGGAACAGTACACAAATAGTCTGGAACTGGTTTGATGAACCATCTGCCAGGCACTGAAGCCATCATCATCATTTGTATGGCACACATATTTATAATATGTCACTGCATAAAACAAAAATAAATTGATTAAATATTAATATCTATGTTTCCCATTCATTCCACCACCATGGCAATATAAAATCATTCCATGTGTCCTTGTAGCATTGGGGGACACATCCTCTCTTATATGTCTGATAGATTCTTGTCACTGTATCACAATCACAACTTGGAGACTCCACAATATTCTATTTACAGAGTGAGTCAGGGCACTGACCACACCCAGTGTGGATTCTATTTAATTTCACCCATAGTTTCTTCTCAAGTTCAACACCCACAAAATCACAGTTATATTTCTCAAACTATTCCCATTCTTGGAAATTTCCAATACACTGGCAGTTCTTGTTCCAGAGATCTCTTGGTTTGGTTTTACTTGTAGCTTGGTGTTCAGCATAAAGTAATGGCAGGTGTCTTCAATGAAGACCATTTCTTTGTAAGATAGGTGTGTCACGATGAATGGGTAGATCCTTGTTCTCTTCTATACTGTAATAATCTCTAAACAGTGTTTCAGTTCTACAAATCTGTAGTGGGTAGACACTACGTAGCAGGGGAAGTCAGTAGGCCGCAATTGGTCTGATTGTACCAGTAATCAGACCTTGTCCTTCCCAGTACCGGCCTTCAGTCTCCATTTTTTTACGTATGAGTTAGAGGTCACTAAGTCCTCTGTGAAGTGTTCCCTGTGACTGACCAAGCTCTTTTTCCTAATAAGCCAGAGCAACATCACCTGCATGACAGAATTTCCTTGCAGATGTTTTGGGAAAGTCAGAAATATAAAGGCTGAACAGGAGGGATGTGGGAACTGAGCTCTGTGGCAGGCCAATACTTAATTTCCTTATTGAACTTCTATTTCCACCCAAGAAAATTGAAAGTATCAGTTACTTATCACATTTTTAATAGGAGACACTGTTGTTCAGCATTTAATTATTTGCCGGCTGCTGTGGCCGAGTGGTTCTAGGCACTTCAATCCGGAGTTGCTGCTACGACCACAGATTCAAATACTTCCTGGGGCATGGATGTGTGATGTCCTTAGGTTAGTTAGATTTAAGTAGTTGGGGACTGATGACCTCAGATGTTAAGTCCCATAGTGCTTAGAGCCATTTGAACCATTTTTTTAATTATTTCCAGATATTTGCAGGTCATCCCTTCTTTCTATATCATGTCATTCACTGATGAAAGGTTAATAAAGTCCATAGATGTTTTTAGTTACTCGTGGAACCGGGCCCCTATGAAAGTTTTCAGAGCTTGTACCATGTTGCAGCTTTGGTGAGGCCTAAATCCCACTTGTTCTACTGGAATATGTTCTAAATGCATCCACTAATTCTATCGCAAATAAAGTTTCTCCAAGAGCTTATACGTGCAACTAACAAGGGGCACCTTTGACAATGAATGCTCAGAACTGCATGAAACCATGCTTAGAACAACACTCAATCATTAAAAATTTTTTAAATAAAAATAAATAAATAATACCCAGGGATCTGTGTCATTTCCATGCAAAATGATGATTTAGCTACCACTGACATTTTAATAGAGAAAAACAAAGTAACAAGATATTTATATCAGAGGATGGAAATTATATTTCATTCAATAGTGTCACTGTATCATTACACTTTCAGTCAACAGTTCCAAAAATTATATGCTTATAGAAATTATGATAGCACAAAGCACATATTCTACACACCTGATAATGCTTATATTAGTTCTCAAAGTGCAGATATAGAATTTAGATGAAGTGATTAAAACAATGTGAAAGAGAACAATGTGCACACCACAGTAAACCCTTATTTTTACATTCAAAATCACTTTCACATTCAAGCAGTTCAATATAAAATGCCACACTAATTACATTTTCAAATGTTGTCGTGGGTATGTCAATGTCATAATCTGCCTTTCTCCAAGTATTCTGCACCACAGGCATATTCTTTGGCACAAAAATTAGACTGCAAACCTCAGAGTGAAGTTTGATCGTGACTTAATGATCATGCAATTTCACTTGTGATTGGCACATTGTAGTCTTACAAAATCAGAAGCCCTTCTGACATAGAGCTTATATAGCTGAAAGTAGTAACATAAATGGACTGGCAATATTGTGTTTTTTGTAGTGGCCATATTCTTCAGTATAACATCTTTGTTTGGAAGTCAAACAACGGGAAATCCAGGATGGAATTTAACAATACTATGAAAAGGAAAATTGTTGAATTGCATATAGGCACAACAAAAAGACTGTCACAAATAAAGCTTTCAGCCAGTGAGGCTTTCATCAAAATTAGATTACATGAGCACAAACACAAACACCAACACACACACACACACACACACACACACACACACACACATCTCTGCAGTCTCAGGCAACAGCATTTCTTTCCAGATAGTACGTAATAAGTTTCATTTTCACTCAGCTCCAATGTTTATGATGTCATATTTCATGAACTACAAATTGTACAACAATATAATTTTGCAGATATATGAAGTGGTTTATGTGGATACTGTCAACAAAACATGTTGCAAATATAGTTGGTAGTAAAGAAGTAATAAATTAAAATGTCATGCATGATGTGGCAATTTCGTCATGCATCTCAATGTTTATGACATTGTACGACACCTATGCACGATGATATGTTGTTCTAGGTACATTAAGCAGAATGTGTGGATACTGCTCTGTAAAATGTGTTGTAAGTAGTGTTAGTTGTACAGAAGCAGTACATTGCATGCCATCCCTTATGCAACTGTTCTTAATGCACAAACAGTGAAAATGTGCAAGTAATAATTTTTGTTGCTTAAATCATTTTATGTAGGTGTGTCAGCAAGAAAAAAATATAAAATTTTGAAATTATGTGTAAATTTGGTTGCAGGTCACTGTGAGCTTCCATTCTCAAATACTGGATGAATACAGTCTGGTTATTTGCATCATGAGCTATGCTTCTTTTTCACCCCCACCGTTTTGTGAGATAGGTGGTTCTTACAGAGGTTCTTTCAAGATAGTATGTGATATGCGTACCATGTCTGGTTGAAATCAGTTTAGTGGATTAGGAGGAGATGATAAACACTCATACACTTTTATAATAACATAGATACATTAATCATACAATAATGAGAGTACCATTGTGCACATCATGGTTTTAAAGTACACACACATCTTTATCCACTTAAAAAGGACCAATCAATATTATAGAAAAAATTAATAAAAAAGAAGAAGGGAGGCAGGCTTACCACTTATTATCTATCTCAACATGGGCTGCGAGCTATTTACTAAATTTTTTACAATCCTATAGCCTTTCAACTCTTTCATCCCTATTGCCACATGCAAAAATTCCTGGTTCTAAAAATTAAAATTTCTCACCCTTCATTCAGTATTTATGTCTGTATGACATACGAAGATTTGCTGAGCGTAACTACAACACAATGCATAATTTTAGATAGAGTGTTGTCTCTGGAAAAGCAATCATACATTACACTAATTTCACTTTAGGATAAAAATTTTGCAAATAGTAGAGGATGCTATACTGAAACTAAACTCTTAAGATAAGCAACTAATAGTCAGAAACATTTTCTACTGATGTAAATAACTGACTCCATGAATTACAACGACACAAAAATTTTTGACCATACATCAAACATTTATAGCTCGATTATCAATGAAACTGTGGAAATAAGATTGTCTCACCATGAGATTCTCATCAATCAAGATAGCAGTTATCAGCTAAACTCTGCTTGGAATCATGGCAGGATGTTACTGACATCCAGCAGTTCTCCCGTGTTTTTATGAGAGTCATATTTCACCCTTCTTCCAAAATTTGATCATTGGTGGGATCCGTTGAAGACAACCTGGGCCTGCATAAATCAGGTTTTTGCAAGATTCCTTGTGAATGTGACACATCATATATAGGCAAAACAGCACAAATTGTGCAGGAATGCATTGTGGAACACCAATGGCATACTTGCATTCCCCAACCCCCCCCAGCCCGCAATCACTGAACATTGTATTTCCACAGACCACTCCATTAATTACAACGACACAAAAAATTTTGGCCCATGCATTAAACATCTGGAGCTCAATCATCAATGAATCTGTGAAAATAAGGTTGTCTGACAATGAGACTCTCATCAACTGAGATAGCAGTTATCAGCTAAACTGTGTTTGGAATCCTGTTGTAGAGTACCTTCATAGTCGACATAGTTATCTGTATAAAGATGAAAATCGATCTGATATCAACACGCTAAAAGTTCACCACGGAGGGCACGAGGTGCAGAGCATGGAGTTGTTATGAATGCACACACTGAGCAGCGCATGCACAATGTCACCTCAGTAAGGCTTTAAATAGCAGAGATCAGTGTATACTCGCCAGTACTACTACAGTGGTACTCACCTGAAGATGGCCAGAAGACTCTGCCCCGAAAAATTGTGGCAGGACGTCACTGACATTGGGCAGTTCTCCCATGTTTTTATGGAACAACTGACTCCATATAGCAAAAATGTAAGCTCACAGGAAGTGTTCAAAGTTACAGCTGCCAATTTGAAAGCATGCAGTACAGTAGCACATAAAAGTTTGCTATGCACTATCAAACATCTCTGCTGCCTGTTGTACAGTGTGCTTGGCATCTAGCACAGTAATGAGCACCCCTCATCACTGTCTGATAGGGTTTTGTCTAGATTGCTTAATAAATAAATTAATTACATTGTTTTCACTACTGAGATCATCAGACGTCTTCAATTACTATTAAAGGAAAATACAGATCAATAGGTGTTCATTATATGACAACAAGCTACAAAAGATGAAAAACTGAAAATGTAGAAAATATTTTTAAAAAGTTTACTTAGTAGATAATTTGGAATCTGTAAAACAAGGTTCAATGCCAAGGTTCCATGCACTAACTACTTGCTTTATACAAAGATGTAATTTTCAGCCGACAGGATGGTGCTACTGTTGGGGACATTGCCTTCAAATCTTATTTTATTCCTCCACCCCCACTTTTATGTATGTAAAAGACATATAGCTTTAAATTACATTCATTCAATGTCAAATCATAAAACACAATTCAAATGAGTCTAGTTGGTAGCTCATAAAATTAGCTTGGCTACAATTAGTCTATTTGAAGTTTGCCAATATGCAACTACACTCGGTTAAATAATGTTTTACAAAAATTAGACTTCAAATGTTTGTAATTTATCAACTGTCATTCAGCGGATTAAAAAAAAAGAAAAAAATGCTCTGCCATAACCAGTCTCAGGCCTGACAGAAAGAAGGAGCAGGAGATGTAATACATCTTTAAAAAATCTTGATTCACCTGGCCCAGAAGATAGTACCTCATGAGGGCCCCTTGCCAGGGAAACAGCGACGACTTCAATGGCAATAAAGATCCATGGTATGGTGGAGGCAACCCTGTTTTTAGGGATAATATAAAAACTATAGATTAAAATGTGTCTTTTCCCATATCGCATAGCTTTTGGTCAGCATATGTATCCTATGTCAGATGTGGCTGGAAGGAAAAATTATGGGACTTACAATCTCAGTTTTAAATGAGAATTGGCACCCACCAGTTCCCCAATAAGAATATCAAGTTGTTGTTCTTGTGGTCTTCAATCCTGAGACTGGTTTGATGCAGCTCTCCATGCTACTCTATGCTGTGCAAGCTTCTTCATCTCCCAGTACCTACTGCAGCCTACATCCTTCTGAATCTGCTTAGTGTATTCATCTCTTGGTCTCCCTCTACGATTTTTACCCTCCACGCTGCCCTCCATTACTAAATTGGTGATCCCTTGATGAATCAGAAAATGCCCTACCAACCGATCCCTTCTTCTAGTCAAGTTGTGCCACAAACTCCCCTTCTCCCCAATTCTGTTTAATACCTCCTAATTAGTTATCTGATCTACCAATCTAATCTTCAACATTCTTCTGTAGCACCACATTTCAAAAGCTTCTATTCTATTCTTGTCTAAACTATTTATCGTCCTTGTTTCACTTCCATATGTGGCCACACTCCATACAAATACTGTCAGAAACAATTTCCTGACACTTAAATCAATACTCAGTATTAACAAATTTCTATTCTTCAGAAACACTTTCCTTGCCATTGCCAGTCTACATTTTATATCCTCTCTACTTCAACCATCATCAGTCATTCTGCTCCCCAAATAGCAAAACAGGTTTACTACTTTAAGAATCTCATTTCCTAATCTTATTCCCTCTGCATCACCTGACTTAATTCGACTACATTCCATTATCCTCGTTTTGCTTCTGTTGATGTTCATCTTATACCATCCTTCCAAGACACTATTCATTCCGTTCAATTGCTCTTCCAAGTCGTTTGCTGTGTATGAGAGAATTACAATGTCATTGGCAAAGTTTTTATTCGTTCACCACAGATTTTAACACCTACTCCAAACTTTTCTTTTGTTTTCTTTGCTTCTTGCTCAATATACAGATTGAATAACATCCGGGAGAGGCTACAATGCTGTCTCACACCCTTTCCTACCACTGCTTCGCTTTCATGTGCCTTCACTCTTATAACTGCCATCTGGTTTCTGTACAAATTGTAAATAGCCCTTCACTCCCTGTATTTTACCCCTGCCACCCTCAGAATTTGAACGAGAGAATTCCAGTCAACATTGTCAAAAGCTTTCTGTAAGTCTAGAAATGCTAGAAATGTAGGTATGTCTTTCATTAATCTTTCTTCTAAGATAAGTCGTAGGGTCAGTATTGCCTCACATATTCCAACATTTCTATGGAATCCAAACTGATCGTCCCTGAGGTCGGCTTCTACCAGTTTTTCCATTCATCTGTAAAGAATTCACATTAGTATTTTGCAGCCGTGACTTATTAAACTGATAGTTCGGTAATTTTCACATCTGTCAACACCTACTTTCTTTGGGATTGAAATTATTATATTTGTCTTGAAGTCTGAGGGAATTTCGCCTGTCTCATACATCTTGCTCAACAGGTGGTAGAGTTTAGTCAGGACTGGCTCTCCCAAGGCTGTCAGTAGTTCCAATGGAATGTTGTCTACTCCCGGAGAATTGTTTTGACTAAGTAGCTTATGCATAATGGAATTACAGCCCTACATGTACACAGAGAACAAAAAGATAATACTTCTTTTGAATCCTAAACATAAATTCACTTTCAAAAATAGGGAAACAAAAAGAACAAATTAGAGTGTTAGACATGTGCCAAATACAATTCTTGGCTCTTCAGAAAATCAGGTTGACTGATGAATAAACCAAAGAAACACTGGATTCTCAAAGGAAAGGAAGGCTGGAATCTGATGGGAAAAGTCATTCCATATCTAGGAACAGGGTTCACTGTAAACACAATGATAGCAAATTTGGTCACAGATTTTTATTCCCCAGGTAAAAGATTCTTGCTTCTTACTCTGCCATGTGCAAATATTAGCTTACACCTTAATAAATTGTCATGCTCAATATATGTGCATGAAAGGAATTAAGATAAACTTAAAAGCTTCTTGGACTCACTGCAAGACAAACTATCAAAGATTTCATTGAAGTACATTAAAATTTTGTTTGTAGACATATATGTGCAGATTGCAAAAGAAAGGAAGTCCAGGAAAGCTGTTGGAGACTGTCTAGAACACAAAAGAACAAATAAAAATGAAGAAATATTAACAGAAATATGCAGAAGCTTCCACCTCAAATTAATGTCCATAAATTTTAAGAAACTGATGAGGAAACACAAAACTTTGCACTCACCCAATACAAACTTAGAAGAATTTCAGGTCGACCATAACTTCTAATAACAAAAAAGAAATCATGAATTTAAAATTATGAATATTGGAACTGAAGACTACCTAACACAATAAAAATAAAATGTATTCCACAAACAAGCATTTCAAGACAAAGACATAGCAATCATGAAATAGATACAGAAAGTTTAAAACTGAAGAAACATGAGGAGTCAAAATACCACTCAAAAAACTCAAAAAGCACAGATGGTGGAATAAAAAGTGTGAAAAAGCATTACTACTTAGAAGAGAAGCCTGTCAGAAATGGTATTCCACAAAAAGAAATGAAGACTTCTTCAGCTTTAAACAACAAAAGGTAAAGTCTTTGCCTTTAAATATGTCTGCTTGTGTCTGTGTATGTATGGATTGATATGCGTGCGTGTGTGTGTGTGTGTGTGTGTGTGTGTGTGTGTGTGTGTGTGTGTGTGTGTGTGTGCGCGCGAGCATATACCTATCCTTTTTTTCCCCTAAGGAAAGTCTTTCCGCTCCCAGGATTGGAATGACTCCTTACCCTCTCCCTTAAAACCCACATACTTTCATGTTTCCTTTTCCTTCCCTCTTTCCTGACGAAGCAGCCGCCGGTTGCGAAAGTTCAAATTCTGTGTGTGTGTTTGTGTTTTATTCATTGTGCCTATCTACCGGCGCTTTCCCGCATGGTAAGTCTTGGAATCTTTGTTTTTAAGATATATATATATATATATTTAATACAAAGAAACTTCCACATGGGAAAAATATATTAAAAACAAAGATTCCAAGACTTACCAAGCGGGAAAGCGCCGGCAGACAGGCACATGAACAAAACACACAAACACACACACAGAACTACTAGCCCTCGCAACCGATGGTTGCCTCCTCAGGAAGGAGAGGGAAAGACGAAAGGATGCGGGCTTTAAGGGAGAGGGTAAGGAGTCATTCCAATCCCGGAAGCGGACAGACCTCCCTTAGGGGAAAAAAAGGAAAGGTGTAGACTCGCGCACACACACACACACACACACACTCATATCGATTCGCACATACACAGACACAAGCAAAGAGTAAGGGCAGAGATGTCAGTCGAGGCGGAAGTACAGAGGCAAAGAAGTTGTTGAAAGACAGGTGAGGTATGATCGGCGGCAACTTGAAATTAGCGGAGGTTGAGGCCTGGCGGATATCGAGAAGAGAGGATATACTGAAGGGCGAGTTCCCATCTCCGGAGTTCAGATAGGTTGGTGTTGGTGGGAAGTATCCAGATAACTCGGACGGTGTAACACTGTGCCAAGATGTGCTGGCCATGCATCAAGGCATGTTTAGCCACAGGGTGATCCTCATTACCAACAAACACTGTCTGCCTGTGTCCATTCATGCGAATGGACAGTTTGTTGCTGGTCATTCCCACATAGAAAGCGTCACAGTGCAGGCAGGTC
Organism: Schistocerca gregaria; assembly: GCF_023897955.1. Taxonomy (NCBI): domain Eukaryota; kingdom Metazoa; phylum Arthropoda; class Insecta; order Orthoptera; family Acrididae; genus Schistocerca; species Schistocerca gregaria. The sequence continues at coordinate 53,199,838 of NC_064927.1, forward strand.
AGTTGGTAAATCACGTGGGTGCTTTCACACGTGGCTCTCCCTTTGATCGTGTACACCTTCTGGGTTACAGGACTGGAGTAGGTGGTGGTGGGAGGGTGCATAGGACAGGTTTTACACCGGGGGCGGTTGCAAGGGTAGGAGCCAGAGGGTAGGGAAGGTGGTTTGGGGATTTCATAGGGATGAACCAAGAGGTTACGAAGGTTAGGTGGACGGCGGAAAGACACTCTTGGTGGAGTGGGGAGGATTTCATGAAGGATGGATCTCATTTCGGGGCAGGATTTTAGGAAGTCGTATCCCTGCTGGAGAGCCACATTCAAGGTCGGATCCAGTCCCGGCAAGTATTCTGTCACAAGTCGGGCACTTTTGGCGTTCTTCTGTGAGAGGTTCTGGGTTTGAGGGGATGAGGAAGTGGCTCTGGTTATCTGCTTCTGTACCAGGTTGGGAGGGTAGTTGCGGGATGCGAAAGCTGTTTTCAGGTTGTTGGTGTAATGGTCGAGGGATTCAGGACTGGAGCAGATTCGTTTGCCACGAAGGCCTAGGCTGTAGGGAAAGAACCGTTTGATATGGAATGGGTGGCAGCTGTCATAATGGAGGTACTGTTGCTTGTTGGTGGGATGGATGTGGACGGATGTGTGCAGCTGGCCATTGGACAGATGGAGGTCAACGTCTAGGAAAGTGGCATGGGGTTTGGAGTAGGACCAGGTGAATCTGATGGAACCAAAGGAGTTGAGGTTGGAGAGGAAATTCTGGAGTTGTTCTTCACTGTGAGTCCAGATCATGAAGATGTCATCAATAAATCTGTACCAAACTTTGGGTTGGCAGGCTTGGGTAACCAAGAAGGCTTCCTCTAAGCGACCCATAAATAGGTTGGCATACGAGGGGGCCATCCTGGTAGCCATGGCTGTTCCCTTTAATTGTTGGTATGTCTGGCCTTCAAAAGTAAAGAAGTTGTGGGTCAGGATGAAGCTGGCTAAGGTGACGAGGAAAGAGGTTTTAGGTAGGGTGGCAGGTGATCGGCGTGAAAGAAAGTGCTCCATTGCAGCGAGGCCCTGGACGTGCGGGATATTTGTGTATAGGGAAGTGGCATCAATGGTTACAAGGATGGTTTCCGGGGGTAACAGACTGGGTACGGATTCCAGGCATTCGAGAAAGTGGTTGGAGTCTTTGATGAAGGATGGGAGACTGCATGTAATGCGTTGAAGGTGTTGATCTACGTAGGCAGAGATACGTTCTGTGGGGGCTTGGTAACCAGCTACAATGGGACGGCCAGGATGTTTGGGTTTGTGAATTTTAGGAAGTAGGTAGAAGGTAGGAGGCCGAGGTGTCGGTGGGGTGAGGAGTTTGATGGAGTCAGGTGAAAGGTTTTGTAGGGGGCCTAAGGTTCTGAGGATTCCTTGAAGCTCCGCCTGGACATCAGGAATGGGATTACCTTGGCAAACTTTGTATGTAGAGTTGTCTGAAAGCTGACGCAGTCCCTCAGCCTCATACTCCCGACGATCAAGTACCACGGTCGTGAAACCCTTGTCAGCCGGAAGAATGATGATGGATCGGTCAGCTTTCAGATCACGGATAGCCTGGGCTTCGGCTGTGGTGATGTTGGGAGTAGGATTAAGGTTTTTCAAGAATGATTGAGAGGCAAGGCTGGATGTGAGAAATTCCTGGAAGGTTTGGAGAGGGTGATTTTGAGGAAGAGGAGGTGGGTCCCGCTGTGATGGAGGACGGAAGTGTTGCAGGCAGGGTTCAATTTGGATAGTGTCTTGGGGAGTTGGATCATTAGGAGTGGGATCAGGATTGTTTTTCTTCGTGGCAAAGTGATATTTCCAGCAGAGACTATGAGTGTAGGACAGTAAATCTTTGACAAGGGCAGTTTGGTTGAACCTGGGAGTGGGGCTGAAGGTGAGGCCTTTGGATAGGACAGAGGTTTCGGATTGGGAGAGGGGTTTGGAGGAAAGGTTAACTACTGAATTGGGGTGTTGTGGTTCCAGATTGTGTTGACTAGAATTTTGAGGTGTTGGGGGCAGTGGAGCTGGAAGTGGGAGATTGAGTAAATGGGAGAGACTGGGTCTGTGTGCAATGAGAGGAGGTTGAGGTTTGTTGGAAAGGTTGTGGAGGGTGAGTGAGTTGCCTTTCTGGAGGTGGGAAACCAGGAGATTGGATAGTTTTTTGAGGTGGAGGGTGGCATGTTGTTCTAATTTGCGGTTGGCCTGTAGGAGGATGCTATGTACAGCCGGTGTGGATGTGGGAGAGGAAAGATTGAGGACTTTGATTTGGGATAGGAGTTGACGGGTGTGTTCATTGGCCGAGTCGATGTATAGGTGAAGGATTAGGCGGGTGAGGGCTATGGATTTTGCTGTTTGGAACTGGTATCAGGACTGATGGAAAGAAGGATTGCAGCCAGAGATGGGAACTTTAAGTGTGAGGCCTTTGGGAGTAATACCATATGTCAGACAAGCCTGAGTAAATAAAATATGGGGGCGTAATCTGGCTAGGATGAAGGCATGTTTGCGGAGGGAATGTAAATAAAATTTAATTGGGCCATTGTAGGGATGTTGTGAGGTTGACATGGTATTAGTAGGTGGAAAGGGTAATAGGTTAAAGTGAAAGTAAATAGAGATTTATATAGGGAGAGATAAAGGTGTGAAAAAAGTCGAAATAGTGTTGGTTTGAGATTAGCTATGTTGATCATGTGCAGAACTTAGGTTGGTGAACAACAATGGCTGCAAAGGTTGGGTAGTTATGTTGTCTCCAGATCACGTTAAAGGGTGGGGAAATTCAAGAAAATTTCGAAAAAAAATTTTTCGAAAAAAGTTTCGAAAAAAATTTTCGAATAAAATCTCGAAGAATATGTGTGTAAATGTAGTCAAAGGACTGGTTATGTACTGGCAGGTTATGAGAATGAGGCTAACAATTGCTTGATGAAGAAATAATAACGTGTAAACCTGTGGGAAGCTGCTAAAAAATGATCGGTTATGTGGGAAAAACAGGAATGGAAATAAAACGAAAGTTGTTGGAAAAAACTGAGATGGTTGTGTAATGGGTGAAAGGAACTGAAGCTGTGAAATAGTATTCACGAGTTTACACGAAATGTTTGTAAACTTGGAACAATGGATTTTATAGCAGCGGTTATGTTGAAAGCGTTGAAAATTTTTGCTAAACACCATAAGGTCAAGTGTGAAAATAAGGGAAAAAAGTCACATTTTCAAAACTAAGCAGGAGGCAGGTCTGAGATATAAAATTTAAATTTTCTGGATGCTCATCCAAACATCATATATGTTCTCTTCTCAACTGATAACACATAAGAAAGTCCAAGGACCATTTCATAAAGTACATGTAACAAAGTTATTACAAGTAGCATCTCATATAAACAACCAGAAGTAAGTTTGAGAATATCTTGACAGTGAGCGACTACAGAGAATTAAGCTACATGTGACATTATATCATGGTATAATCATGTTAATACTTTGCTAGTTCTAACTTTGTGCCCATAAGTTGTAGATCTAATGAAAGTAAATATATTTCTTTTGAAAGGAAAAGAGCATTGATAATGAGTGGTTACTGAGAACCATGTTGCACTTGACGGTATATCATTGTGTTAAGAAGAGGTAGAAGATATTTCAAGCAGCAGCGTGTATGACTAAACACTTTTAAGTTTGAGAATGGGTGATTATAAAGAATTATATTGGGTGTAACAGTATATCATTGTATTAAGTCTAGATAGACGAGATTGAACAGGTGATGATAGTGTACATTGTATTATGTAAAGGTTGTTGTCAAACACCTTACAAGAAACAGTAATTGTTATCCTATCAGGCACCTATTTTCATGGAAAAATTATGTCAGTTTTCAACTTTTGAAATGCACCAAGACATAATGACTGTACCACTTGTAGGGCCAAACGTCCTTATTTCTTTACAAGTCAAACTTAGACTTTACAGTAACTGAACCAACATGAACATTTCAGACCAGGAACCACAAGAATGGATAGAGGGATTTGCCCACAATAACTGTCAAAGGAACCTTGTTCTCACAGTATAAAAGTCGCCATCCCAAATTTTTCAGCATCTTCTTATAGAGACTGAGAGCCACCATAGTCACATGCCAGTATAGAAACAGGTTTACAGTGGTACATTAAGTAGCACCAGGGTATTTCCAGAATATATACTGCTCAATAACCAGTTGGCAGACTTCTTGGTGATTTTCACCACATTAGACATGATGTAGCAACATCAGATTAGACAGATAATAAAACTGGGCATAGATAAAGGTAAATTCCAACATAGGTTAAAGTAAAGGATGAAGTATCACAGGTTACATTTAAATGGGTTAAATGTTATTTAAAAAAATAGTTATCTCCGCCATTCTAAAGGTGTGATCTATACTTTTCCCTATCAGATAAGGAATAATGAATCATCTAGACTGCAATTGAAAGTGGATGTCTGCATGGACAACAGATTTACCATCGATACAAATCCTCATGGGCTTCAGACAAATACCTAATCATTGAAACATTATTTTACCATAGTTTCGCCTTTTCTGCACCTTACATAGCAATTTTTTATAACTGTCAGAATAAAAATGATCTAATAGCATAAAATTTAACAGGTTTTCATTAAGTATATCACATTGGTGAAATGCACTGGCTTTCTGTAATATACAGCACCTACTCTACTTTCTTCACCATCATAATTTTTTTTAATTCAAACGTTGAGCAGACAAATGATAAAGAATAGCTTATATCTGTACCAAACAGATAGCATAATATATACAGATACCAGACATTTAGCAAACATCATCCCTATCTTATAGTAGTAAAAGGTAAAAGAATTATTAAACAATACTACCAATAGCTGACCATAATACTCATTGAAGCAGCAGAAATAACATGAAAAGAAAAACTGCATGAATCTCAAAACCTGTAAATCAGATAAACTTCTATTTCAATAACTATCTCCAACAAAATTTTCCATCTTCTTCATGCTCCACAGACGCAGCCACTCAAGTAATATAAACATAATAAATTTCTTTCCAAGAAATGTTCCTTTGCCATGTGCATAGTAGTTCCAATGATTAACCAGACAAGCTAGCATGCCTATTCAGTCTTAATGTTTAAATTAGAACATATATGGGAGACTATAAACCGTTTAACCTAATTGTAATCATAGCCAAGATGTAAGGTGATAGAATTTCACTATAACTGCACAGACATCATAAGTAAACTTTACACCAACTCTAAACATTTTCTCAGCTTTTCACAAAATCATCAGCACAATGAGAGTATAACATTATCAGCACAATGATAGTGTCATATCAAAAATGTAAAGTAACAGAACTTCATTATAACTGCACAGTCATCATAAGTAAATATCAGACCACCTCTCCTCAAAAATCATATGTATGTTGCATTATCACATTTTCTGTCCACCTGCATTTATTTTTAAACAACATAATCCTTAACTTACTAATTATTGGAGGACGTGGATAGTGGAAGGAGGGTCAGTTTGGACTGAAAAATAAGAGAGGATGTGACTTGAAAAGGAAAGAGTTTCACCAGCTTGGAGCCTTGGGTTTGCCACCCCTAAATTGGGAAAATAGTTTGCAACCTCCTGAGGAACAACAATTCTTTTGATGTTATATGAGTGATCAGGTTTTCTGTATTATTTCAGCTGTGTAACATTACTAATCATCATCATCACCATCATCATTTAAGACTGATTATGCCTTTCAGTGTGCAGTCTGGAGCATAGCCCCCTTATAAAATTCTTCCATGATCCCCTATTCAGTGCTAACATTGGTGCCTCTTCTGAAATTAAGCCTATTGCTTCAAAATCATTCTTAACCGAATCCAGGTACCTTCTCCTTGGCCTCCCCAACTCTTCCTACCCTCTACTGCTGAACCCATGAGTCTCTTTCGTAACCTCGCTTCTCCCATGCGTGTAACATTACCCCACCATCTAAGCCTGTTCGTCCTGACTGCTACATCTATAGAGTTCATTCCCAGTTTTTCTTTGATTTTCTCATTGTGGACACCCTCCTGCCATTGTTCCCATCCAGTAGTACATGCAATCATCCTATCTACTTTCATATCCATAACCTCAACCTTGTTGATAAGGTAACCTGAATCCACCCAGCTATCGCACCCATACAACAAAGTTGGTCAAAAGATTTAATGGTGCATAGATAACTTAGTCTTTGTACTGACTTCCTTCTTGCAGAAGAGAGTAGTTCGTAGCTGAGCACTCACTGCATTAGCTTTGCTACACCTCTCTTCCAGTTCTTTCACTATGTTGCCATCCTGTGAGAATATGCATCCTAAGTACTTGAAACTGTCCACCTGTTCTAACTTTGTTCCTCCTATTTGGCTCTCAATCCATTTACATCTCTTCCCCATTGACATTACTTTCGTTTTGGAGATGCTAATCTTCGTACCATAGTTCTTACATTTCTGATCTAGCTCTGAAATATCACTTTGCAAACTTTCAATAGAATCTGCCATCACAACTAAGTCATCGGCATATGCAAGACTGTTTATTTTGTGTTCACATATCTTAATCTCACCCGGCCAGTCTATTGTTTTCAACATATGATCAATTAATAATATGAACAACAACTTCAACAGTGGAGAGAGGTTGCTGCCTTGTCTTACCCCTGAAACTACTCTGAACTATGAACTCAATTTACTATCAACTCTAACTGTTCCCTGACTACCCATGTAAAGACCTTTAATTGCTTGCAAAAGTTTGCCTCCTATTCCATAATCTCGTAGAACAGACAATAACTTCCTCCTAGGAACCCAGTCATATGCCTTTTCTAGGTCTATAAACATAGATACAATTCCCTGTTCCACTCATAAAACTTCTCCATTAATTGCTGGTCCTGACAACCTCTAAGAGGCCTAAACCCACACTGATTTTCATCCAATTGGTCCTCAACTAATACTCGAAATTTCCTTTCAACAATACCTGAGAAGATTTTGCCCACAACGTTGATTAAAGAGATACCTCTGTACTTGTTACAATCTCTTTTGTTTCCATGTTTAAAGACTGGTGCGATTACTGCTTTTGTCCAGTCTGATGGAACCTGTCCCGACTACCAGGCCATTTCAATTATCCTGTATAGCCATTTAAGACCTGACACTCCACTGCATTTCATGGGTTCCGACTTAATTTCATCCACCCCAGCTGCTTTATTGCACTGCAATCTATTGACCATTTTCTCCACTTCCCCAAATGTGATCCTCTTTCCATCATCATTCCTATCCCATTGTACCTCGAAATCTGAAACATAACTGATCATATTTTCACCAACATTGAGCAACTCTTCAAAATATTCCTTACATCTGCCCAAGGAATCCACAGGATTCACCAGAAGTTTTCCTTGACCTGCCCAAAATAATTCACATTTCCTTCTTACCTCTCTTTCAAAGACAGCTAATTACACTCCAGAATGGTTTTCCAGCAGCTTGACGCGAAGTCTCCAACCTGTTTCCAAAGTCTTCCCAAGATTTCTTCTTGGATGCTGAAATTATCTGTTTGGCTTTGTTTCTTCCTTCAACATAACTTTCTCTGTCTACCTGAGTTCTAGTATGTAGCCATTTTTGGTATGCCTTCTTTTTCCTTTTACAGGGTGCTGTTTGCTTCATCCTTTTTTACACGCTACCGTTCCAAGACAGTCTTTAGACACTTCTAGTACTGTGTCCCTGTGCCTTGTCCATTCCTTTTACAATGACTGTAATTCAATACAGTCAACAACCTGGTACCTTTCTGAGATCACTGGCCTCCCAGGAATCGATCAAAGCATAGACAGTTTGAGGAATTACTCCCATGGACAAAAGTCGACATGGCGCCTGTTGTACTCAATCCCGATGCAATTTCTGTGTTTCATCAACACTCCGAAGGTCCACAGATTACAGGAAGCCTCCAGCTGTGCTTCGGAAACTACCACTGGTCTCCCAGGAATCGATCAAAGCATTGGCTGCTTGAGGCATTACTCCCATGCACAAAAGTAGTTATGGTGCCTGTTGTATTCAATCCCGATGCAATCTATGTGTTTTATCAACACTCTGAAGGTCCACAGATTACAGGAAGCCTCCAGTTGTGCTTCAGAAACTACTACTAGTATCCCTGGAATCGATCAAACCATAGACAGTTTAAGACATTACTACAATGGACTAAAGTCGTCATGGTGCCTGTTTTATTCAATCACGACGCAATCTGTATGTTTCATCAACACTCTGAAGGTCCACAGATTACAGGAAGCCTCCAGTTGTGCTTCAGAAACTACTACTAGAATCCCTGGAATCGATCAAACCATAGACAGTTTAAGGCATTACTACAATGGACTAAAGTCGTCATGGTGCCTGTTTTATTCAATCACGACGCAATCTGTATGTTTCATCAACACTCTGAAGGTCCACAGATTACAGGAAGCCTCCAGTTGTGCTTCAGAAACTACTACTAGTATCCCTGGAATCGATCAAACCATAGACAGTTTAAGGCATTACTACAATGGACTAAAGTCGTCATGGTGCCTGTTTTATTCAATCACGACGCAATCTGTATGTTTCATCAACACTCTGAAGGTCCACAGATTACAGGAAGCCTCCAGTTGTGCTTCAGAAACTACTACTAGTATCCCTGGAATCGATCAAACCATAGACAGTTTAAGGCATTACTATAATGGACTAAAGTCGTCATGGTGCCTGTTTTATTCAATCACGACGCAATCTGTATGTTTCATCAACACTCTGAAGGTCCACAGATTACAGGAAGCCTCCAGTTGTGCTTCAGAAACTACTACTAGTATCCCTGGAATCGATCAAACCATAGACAGTTTAAGGCATTACTACAATGGACTAAAGTCGTCATGGTGCCTGTTTTATTCAATCACGACGCAATCTGTATGTTTCATCAACACTCTGAAGGTCCACAGATTACAGGAAGCCTCCAGTTGTGCTTCAGAAACTACTACTAGTATCCCTGGAATCGATCAAACCATAGACAGTTTAAGGCATTACTACAATGGACTAAAGTCGTCATGGTGCCTGTTTTATTCAATCACGACGCAATCTGTATGTTTCATCAACACTCTGAAGGTCCACAGATTACAGGAAGCCTCCAGTTGTGCTTCAGAAACTACTACTAGTATCCCTGGAATCGATCAAACCATAGACAGTTTAAGGCATTACTACAATGGACTAAAGTCGTCATGGTGCCTGTTTTATTCAATCACGACGCAATCTGTATGTTTCATCAACACTCTGAAGGTCCACAGATTACAGGAAGCCTCCAGTTGTGCTTCAGAAACTACTACTAGTATCCCTGGAATCGATCAAACCATAGACAGTTTAAGGCATTACTACAATGGACTAAAGTCGTCATGGTGCCTGTTTTATTCAATCACGACGCAATCTGTATGTTTCATCAACACTCTGAAGGTCCACAGATTACAGGAAGCCTCCAGTTGTGCTTCAGAAACTACTACTAGTATCCCTGGAATCGATCAAACCATAGACAGTTTAAGGCATTACTACAATGGACTAAAGTCGTCATGGTGCCTGTTTTATTCAATCACGACGCAATCTGTATGTTTCATCAACACTCTGAAGGTCCACAGATTACAGGAAGCCTCCAGTTGTGCTTCAGAAACTACTACTAGTATCCCTGGAATCGATCAAACCATAGAAAGTTTAAGGCATTACTACAATGGACTAAAGTCGTCATGGTGCCTGTTTTATTCAATCACGACGCAATCTGTATGTTTCATCAACACTCTGAAGGTCCACAGATTAAAGGAAGCCTCCAGCTGTGCTTCGGAATTTACTACTGGTCTCCTGGGAATCGATCAAAGCATAGACAGTTTGAGGCAGTACTTCCATACACAAAAGTCGGCATGGTGCCAGATGTATTCAATCCAGATGCAATTACTGTGTTTCATCAACACTCTGAAGGTCCACAGATTACAGCAAGCCTCCAGCTCTACTTCGGAAACTATTACTGGTCTCCCAGGAATTAATCAAACACAGACGGTTTGAAGTATTCTAACCAGCACTGAAGTCGGCAAAGTGCTTGTTGTTTTTATTCCCGATGCAAATTGTGGATCATCGCCAATGTTAAGGTCCACAGATTACAGGAAGCCTCACGTTTTGCTTCGGAATCTACTACTGCCCTCCCAGGAATTGATCAAAACATAGACTGTTTGAGGCAATTCTCCCATGGACAAAAGTCGGCATGGTGACTGTTGTATTCAATCCCGATGCAATTTCTGTGTTTCATTAACACTCTGAAGGTCCACAGATTACTGGAAGCCTCCAGCTGTGCTTCGGAAACTACTACTGGTCTCCCCTGAATCGATCAACGCGTAGACAGTTTAAGGCACTACTCCCGTTGACAAAAGTCGGCTTGGTACCTATTGTATTCAATCCCGATGCAATGTCTGTGCTTCATCAACACTCAAGAGGTCCCCAGAGTACAGGAAGCCACCAGCTGTGCTTCGGTAATTACTACTGGCCTCCCAAGAATCGATCAAAGCACAGGCAGTTTGAGGCCTTACGCCCATCGACAAAAGTCGGAATAGTGCCTGTTGTATTCAATCCCGATGCAAGATATGTGTTCTGAAAGCCCACAGATTACAGGATGCCTCCAGCTGTGCTTCGGAAACTGCTACTGGTCTCCCAGGAATCGATCAAAGCATAGACAGTTTGAGGCATTCCTCCCATGGACAAACGTCGGCTTAATGCCTATTGTATTCAATCCTGACGCAATGACTGTGCTTCATCAAAACTCTGAAGGTCCACAGGGTACAGGAAGCCTCCAGCTATGCTCCGGAAACTACTACTGGTCTCCAAGGAATCGATCAAACACAGACACATTGTAGTACTACTCCCCAGCACTGAACTCTGATTGGTGCCTGTTGTTTTTAATCCCGATGCAAATTGTGGATGATCGCCAATGTTAAGGTCCACAGCTTACATGAAGCCACCAGCTGTGCCTCGGAAACTACTACTGGTCTCCCAGGGTTCCATCAAAGCATAGACAGTTTGAGGCATTACTTCCATCGACAGAAGTCGGCATGGTGCCTGTTGTATTCAATCTCTATTCAACTTCTGTGTTTCATCAACACTCTGAAGGTCCACAGATTACAGGAAGCCTCCAGTTGTGCTTCAGAAACTACTACTAGTATCCCTGGAATCGATCAAACCATAGACAGTTTAAGGCATTACTACAATGGACGAAAGTCGTCATGGTGCCTGTTTTATTCAATCACGACGCAATCTGTATGTTTCATCAACACTCTGAAGGTCCACAGATTACAGGAAGCCTCCAGTTGTGCTTCAGAAACTACTACTAGTATCCCTGGAATCGATCAAACCATAGACAGTTTAAGGCATTACTACAATGGACTAAAGTCGTCATGGTGCCTGTTTTATTCAATCACGACGCAATCTGTATGTTTCATCAACACTCTGAAGGTCCACAGATTACAGGAAGCCACCAGTTGTGCTTCAGAAACTACTACTAGTATCCCTGGAATCCATCAAACCATAGACAGTTTAAGGCATTACTACAATGGACTAAAGTCGTCATGGTGCCTGTTTTATTCAATCACGACGCAATCTGTATGTTTCATCAACACTCTGAAGGTCCACAGATTACAGGAAGCCTAAAGTTGTGCTTCAGAAACTACTACTAGTATCCCTGGAATCGATCAAACCATAGACAGTTTAAGGCATTACTACAATGGACTAAAGTCGTCATGGTGCCTGTTTTATTCAATCACGACGCAATCTGTATGTTTCATCAACACTCTGAAGGTCCACAGATTACAGGAAGCCTCCTGTTGTGCTTCAGAAACTACTACTAGTATCCCTGGAATCGATCAAACCATAGACAGTTTAAGGCATTACTACAATGGACTAAAGTCGTCATGGTGCCTGTTTTATTCAATCACGACGCAATCTGTATGTTTCATCAACACTCTGAAGGTCCACAGATTACAGGAAGCCTCCAGTTGTGCTTCAGAAACTACTACAAGTATCCCTGGAATCGATCAAACCATAGACAGTTTAAGGCATTACTACAATGGACTAAAGTCGTCATGGTGCCTGTTTTATTCAATCACGACGCAATCTGTATGTTTCATCAACACTCTGAAGGTCCACAGATTACAGGAAGCCTCCAGTTGTGCTTCAGAAACTACTACTAGTATCCCTGGAATCGATCAAACCATAGACAGTTTAAGGCATTACTACAATGGACTAAAGTCGTCATGGTGCCTGTTTTATTCAATCACGACGCAATCTGTATGTTTCATCAACACTCTGAAGGTCCACAGATTACAGGAAGCCTCCAGTTGTGCTTCAGAAACTACTACTAGTATCCCTGGAATCGATCAAACCATAGACAGTTTAAGGCATTACTACAATGGACTAAAGTCGTCATGGTGCCTGTTTTATTCAATCACGACGCAATCTGTATGTTTCATCAACACTCTGAAGGTCCACAGATTACAGGAAGCCTCCAGTTGTGCTTCAGAAACTACTACTAGTATCCCTGGAATCGATCAAACCATAGACAGTTTAAGGCATTACTACAATGGACTAAAGTCGTCATGGTGCCTGTTTTATTCAATCACGACGCAATCTGTATGTTTCATCAACACTCTGAAGGTCCACAGATTACAGGAAGCCTCCTGTTGTGCTTCAGAAACTACTACTAGTATCCCTGGAATCGATCAAACCATAGACAGTTTATGGCATTACTACAATGGACTAAAGACGTCATGGTGCCTGTTTTATTCAATCACGACGCAATCTGTATGTTTCATCAACACTCTGAAGGTCCACAGATTACAGGAAGCCTCCAGTTGTGCTTCAGAAACTACTACTAGTATCCCCGGAATCGATCAAACCATAGACAGTTTAAGGCATTACTACAATGGACTAAAGTCGTCATGGTGCCAGTTTTATTCAATCACGACGCAATCTGTATGTTTCATCAACACTCTGAAGGTCCACAGATTACAGGAAGCCTCCTGTTGTGCTTCAGAAACTACTACTAGTATCCCTGGAATCGATCAAACCATAGACAGTTTAAGGCATTACTACAATGGACTAAAGTCGTCATGGTGCCTGTTTTATTCAATCACGACGCAATCTGTATGTTTCATCAACACTCTGAAGGTCCACAGATTACAGGAAGCCTCCAGTAGTGCTTCAGAAACTACTACTAGTATCCCTGGAATCGATCAAACCATAGACAGTTTAAGGCATTACTACAATGGACTAAAGTCGTCATGGTGCCTGTTTTATTCAATCACGACGCAATCTGTATGTTTCATCAACACTCTGAAGGTCCACAGATTACAGGAAGCCTCCAGTTGTGCTTCAGAAACTACTACTAGTATCCCTGGAATCGATCAAACCATAGACAGTTTAAGGCATTACTACAATGGACTAAAGTCGTCATGGTGCCTGTTTTATTCAATCACGACGCAATCTGTATGTTTCATCAACACTCTGAAGGTCCACAGATTACAGGAAGCCTCCAGTTGTGCTTCAGAAACTACTACTAGTATCCCTGGAATCGATCAAACCATAGACAGTTTAAGGCATTACTACAATGGACTAAAGTCGTCATGGTGCCTGTTTTATTCAATCACGACGCAATCTGTATGTTTCATCAACACTCTGAAGGTCCACAGATTACAGGAAGCCTCCAGTTGTGCTTCAGAAACTACTACTAGTATCCCTGGAATCGATCAAACCATAGACAGTTTAAGGCATTACTACAATGGACTAAAGTCGTCATGGTGCCTGTTTTATTCAATCACGACGCAATCTGTATGTTTCATCAACACTCTGAAGGTCCACAGATTACAGGAAGCCTCCAGTTGTGCTTCAGAAGCTACTACTAGTATCCCTGGAATCGATCAAACCATAGACAGTTTAAGGCATTACTACAATGGACTAAAGTCGTCATGGTGCCTGTTTTATTCAATCACGACGCAATCTGTATGTTTCATCAACACTCTGAAGGTCCACAGATTACAGGAAGCCTCCAGTTGTGCTTCAGAAACTACTACTAGTATCCCTGGAATCGATCAAACCATAGACAGTTTAAGGCATTACTACAATGGACTAAAGTCGTCATGGTGCCTGTTTTATTCAATCACGACGCAATCTGTATGTTTCATCAACACTCTGAAGGTCCACAGATTACAGGAAGCCTCCAGTTGTGCTTCAGAAACTACTACTAGTATCCCTGGAATCGATCAAACCATAGACAGTTTAAGGCATTACTACAATGGACTAAAGTCGTCATGGTGCCTGTTTTATTCAATCACGACGCAATCTGTATGTTTCATCAACACTCTGAAGGTCCACAGATTACAGGAAGCCTCCAGTTGTGCTTCAGAAACTACTACTAGTATCCCTGGAATCGATCAAACCATAGACAGTTTAAGGCATTACTACAATGGACTAAAGTCGTCATGGTGCCTGTTTTATTCAATCACGACGCAATCTGTATGTTTCATCAACACTCTGAAGGTCCACAGATTACAGGAAGCCTCCAGTTGTGCTTCAGAAACTACTACTAGTATCCCTGGAATCGATCAAACCATAGAAAGTTTAAGGCATTACTACAATGGACTAAAGTCGTCATGGTGCCTGTTTTATTCAATCACGACGCAATCTGTATGTTTCATCAACACTCTGAAGGTCCACAGATTAAAGGAAGCCTCCAGCTGTGCTTCGGAATTTACTACTGGTCTCCTGGGAATCGATCAAAGCATAGACAGTTTGAGGCAGTACTTCCATACACAAAAGTCGGCATGGTGCCAGATGTATTCAATCCAGATGCAATTACTGTGTTTCATCCATACTCTGAAGGTCCACAGATTACAGCAAGCCTCCAGCTCTACTTCGGAAACTATTACTGGTCTCCCAGGAATTAATCAAACACAGACGGTTTGAAGTATTCTAACCAGCACTGAAGTCGGCAAAGTGCTTGTTGTTTTTATTCCCGATGCAAATTGTGGATCATCGCCAATGTTAAGGTCCACAGATTACAGGAAGCCTCACGTTTTGCTTCGGAATCTACTACTGCCCTCCCAGGAATTGATCAAAACATAGACTGTTTGAGGCAATTCTCCCATGGACAAAAGTCGGCATGGTGACTGTTGTATTCAATCCCGATGCAATTTCTGTGTTTCATTAACACTCTGAAGGTCCACAGATTACTGGAAGCCTCCAGCTGTGCTTCGGAAACTACTACTGGTCTCCCCTGAATCGATCAACGCGTAGACAGTTTAAGGCACTACTCCCGTTGACAAAAGTCGGCTTGGTACCTATTGTATTCAATCCCGATGCAATGTCTGTGCTTCATCAACACTCAAGAGGTCCCCAGAGTACAGGAAGCCACCAGCTGTGCTTCGGTAATTACTACTGGCCTCCCAAGAATCGATCAAAGCACAGGCAGTTTGAGGCCTTACGCCCATCGACAAAAGTCGGAATAGTGCCTGTTGTATTCAATCCCGATGCAAGATATGTGTTCTGAAAGCCCACAGATTACAGGATGCCTCCAGCTGTGCTTCGGA